>NW_008662254.1:36369-47897 GCF_000695815.1 Acanthisitta chloris
TCAGTATGTCTCTGCCTGCATTTGGAGTCTCACTTCACAGATCCTTCTGCAGCAGAAAAAAGGCCTTTGCTAATGCATTTTCAATCTAGATGCATTTTATCTGTCCCATCTCTAAGGTAAGAGCTTATGGGCTGTGCAGTGATGACTAACAGTTATCCCACGTAACTCATAGCAGCCATTCTGACAAGCAATCTTGCTCCAGTGCTAGAGTGCTGCAGCTGAGGTAGTCCAGGCTCTGGCTCCTGCCTTGGCAAATGCTGGTCCCTAGGGGTCACAGGATTTGCCTTCTAGTGCCATATGTGTTGTACTGTGAGAAACCTAAATTAGCCATGTTTTTTGTAACAGAACAATCAGGACAAGGAGCTTTACAGAAGAAGGCATGCACTATGTCAAGTTATAAGGCAAGGAATGGTATCTGTTCTCTGGTTCTCATGGCATCCCAGTCACAAATGTGGATGATCTTAATACATGTCTTGGCCAATGGATGTTCTAATTGTTTACAAAAACACTTACTTTATGTAGGATCTGCACAAGGTCTTTCTGCACCCCCTTGTGCTCTTTTTTTTAGAGTTTGTATTTAAGGAAATAAGTTTTGCACAGAGGAAACAGGGCTAAGAGAACTAAATCCACACTGAGGCATGAGTCCATTCATGAGGCACTGGAACGGGCTGCCCAGGGAAGTGATGACAGCCCCAAGCCTGACAGAGTTCAGAAAGCATTTGGACAATGCTCTCAGGCACATGGTGTGATTCTTGGGGATGTCCTGTGCAGGGCCAAGAGTTGGACTCAATGATCCTTGTGAGTCCCTTCCAACTCTGAATATTCTGTGATTCTGTGTGATTCTTACACAGCAGTCACCTCACTGAGTTCATAGAATCATCAAGGTTGGAAGAGACCTCTAAGATCATCCAGTCCAACCATTATCCTGTCACTCTACTGTAACCCCTAAACCCTAAACATATCCTCCAGCACCAGGTCCAAATTACTCTTAAACACCTCCAGAAATGGTGGCTCCACCACCTCCCTGAGCAACCTCTTCCAATGGCTGAACACCCTAACAGGGAAAAATTTGAGTATAGTACCTACTTTGAATCTCCCCTGTCTTAGTTTTTGGTCATTCCCTCCAGTTCTCTCCCTGCAGCCATGGCAGAAGAGACCATTTCCCACCTCTCTACAACCCCCTGTTAGGTAGTTGTAGAGAGCCATGAGGTCACCTCTGAATCTCTTCTCAAGGCTAAACAAACCCAACTCCCTCAGCCATTCCTTTGTTGGACATGTGTTCTATATCTTTTATGAGCCTCGTTGCCCTTATTTGGACATTCTCTGGTACCTTAATGTCCTTTGTATACTGAGGGCTCAAAACTGAACACAGCACTCAAGGTATGGCCTCACCAGTGCTGAGTACAGGGGGATGATCACTGCCCTAAACAATTGCTCCTTCTTCCTTCCCTTCCACCAACTGTTGACCTTAAGCATCTAGATCTGCAAGTATACATAGGGTGAGAATGAGGCAGTGCCTGACTACACAGTTTTATCTGCTTCTGAGTACATGTTGGGGGAAAGGACCTCAGAAAATAATTTTGAGGGCCTATGTGTCCATATTGTTGCACCAAATCCAGTTTTGGACTTCCAGGCCTGTCTAAGAAATGAGTAACTCGTGGCACCTGAGTGTGAAAAGCCTCTAGTTCCTCATTAAGGCATGGCTTCCTGCTGGCCAGGTAAATGTTACAGCCTTAGGGTTCGATGTAAAATCTGTACTGTGAACTTCCATGTGCAACTACTTAATAAACTCCTCGGCTTGGGTCAAGGATTCAAAATGCCCAGTCCATAGATTCCAAACAGTTCATGCAAATGGGCATGAAAAAAAACCTTTATAGGAAGTGCCTTCATACCTACTGCTGTGGTAGCTAATAATTCAGGTGGCACTGGAACTAGAAAACCTGGACTGAGCCTGTGACTGGGCGATGCTGCCTTGTACGTTACACCAGTGTGTACAAGACATGGTGCATGTGGAAGATGAAATAATCTGTGTTTGACAAACCTTTGGGGATAAGACTGCTTCAGGCATTACTGTGCAGTGAAAAATTAACTGGGAAAAAACTCACAAGTAGCCTGATGCTTTTGTAAATAAATAAGTTGGGTTTGCTTACATTTGTGTTTAAACTGTAAACAGTTAACTTTCTCCCCAATACCTAAAAGTCAGGTAACTGCTCTGCTTGAGGCAGTTAGCTGCACAGTGTCTATCCTGCCTCATGCCATGATTGCTCATTGAATTTGTTCCCAGATGTAAGTGGTGCAGCATTTCTGGCGCCTAGTGGTTTTGGGCTGTGTGAAGTGAGGAAGCTTACAAAGACAGGAAGACTAGAGAACATGTACTGTACAAAGTTTCCTCTAGTTAAACTTAAATTTGAACTAATGCTGTCATTTAATAGACTCATGGAGGAACAGTCTGTGTTGGCAGAAGCTCTGCTGGGAAGGTGAAACAATTTTATTGACATTTTTCTGCTTCAAATTTGCCATCACAGATATTATTTGGGTCCTCATTGCTGCACTATCATCTGAGACTGGAATGATTTTAGTTCTTCTCATGAAGGCAACCAAGAGCCACAGTCGTGACAGGTTCTTGTTTGGGGTGAAATCAGTGGCACAGACTCAGAGAGCAAGTCTCTGAATCCAAGTATCTGGACTAACAACTGAGATAGTAAAACCTTACTAGGAATGTTTGGAAATCAGATGGATGTGCTTGTTGCTGTTTGCCACCTACTTTCTCAAAGCGTGCAGGCAGCCCTTGCAGCTGGATGCCAAGTAAGGAACTCCACTGCAATCACACATCCAAGGTATTACATGCTTGTGATACCCTTAGCTTTCTGCTTCAAGCATTTCCATGAGTTTCAAACATCTTGCAGTGCCCAGACAATGCAGTGAATCCCAGCTGGGTTGGGCTGCTTTCCTCTGTTATGGGTAATTCAGTGTTGCTAATGAATGCATAGTCCAGAGGGAGGGTTTGATCCCTCACAGAATCATAAACACTGCATGCCTATTTATTTATTTATTTAGTGTCTTAGCACCTTTTTTACAGACCTGTAAGCGCTTTGAGATTATAAGCTACACATGGGAAAGTGCTTCACCAGCCACTGCCTTTTCTGGGCTGGAATATTGCTATTAATGAAGCAACCATTGCACTTGCAAACAAATGCTGTTTTAATTTCAATAGTTCTCTGGTTCTGACCGGTGCATCAGGAAAATTTGGGTACCCAAGATGGAGCTGCTTGAACTTTGGTTAGCAGCCCACAGTTTCATGTGCATCTCTGAGCAGATCAGCCACAAAATAATCCACTGACTGTTTTTAAAACATGCTGTAAATATGTTATTAACTGTTAGGCTTTTCTCCTAAGTGAGCTGATGAAACAAAATCTCACAAGTCTGTACCTATGAGGCTAGATGAGTTGAGATTATCCACAGCTAAAACTTTGCTCTCATCTTTCCTGCCAGGCTTTTGAAGCAATGTCTTTTGCTTGCAGGCTGTATCTCCTTGTTTTATTTTCCTTTTTCTCCTTGGATTTGTTTTTCACAGGCGTTGTAAACCTGCTTCACTCCCATGCTCCTGCCTGTCAAATGGGATGTCTTTGGTGCTAGAAACTAGCAAAGACCTCTTTGCTAGGTCTTGTTGATCCTTTCCTTTTCAGAGCAGGACAACCTGCAGCATTGAAGCAAAGTCAAGGATCACAGTCTATTATATGGATCAGTTTTCCTCTGTGAAAGCTGCCTCTTTGTTTTCTGAAGTGGCCTGCAAGTTCTGTGGGAGGGAAACACATAATCAGCGCCATGACATTTTACTTTGTGTTTTCAATTCTGTAAACAGTAGTTAAACTCAGTGTTTCACATGACTGTTCAACGGAATGCCAGGGGTCAAGTGCTTAGAAAGCTTTGGCTTTTTGCACTCGTAACAGGATACGTAGCTTGGGAACTGGTATGTCTCTGCGTTTTCAACATCCTGATGGCAGAATGCCCAAGAGCCCCAGGATGGGGATGCAGACACACTGTGGAGGGCTTGAAGTAGAAACTTTGAGAGACTGGCATGATGTCTACATTCTGATGCCCAAAGAAACTCTGTGGGTTTCAAGTAGGCCTTTGATCCCGATTTTGTTTGGGCTTTTTTCTCAAACCCAAATTCAATTCATCCCACACCTGTTCAGTAATGTTGTTTGTAAAAAGTTGGAATTTTTTTCAGATATAAGCCACGTTGGCTTCCCCCCACTTGCCAGCCTCCCGCAAAAAAATAAAGGACATAGCATTCAGCTGTTCTCACAGACTTGTTCAGAGCCACAGTCATCAGCTTTGAAACCACTCCAAGCAGCTTAAAGCTTCCAGGGCTTTTGCTCACCAGAGCTGCAGGGTGCAGCACTGCAGCCATGCTTTTGCCTAAGAAGCCTCAGTGTGAAGCCAAGAAGAGAGTGCAAAGCCAAGAATTTTAGGATGCTATGGGGAAATAATGGCTCTTTGGTCATACCCTAATTTCATTCTTCCTCTTACTGATACAAGTCCAGGTGCATAGGTGTTGTTGGACATCCATGCAAACTTAAAGCAAAGAAGAATTAACTTCCAGAGAAGATCATTCCACTTGTAGTCTACAAGATGAGATAAGATTTACAAGGAACGTATGGGTTCACTGTCCTTTTGTTCGCCACCAACACGTGGTGTTCAGTCTCATATATGTTCGAAAACTGGATGCAAAGTAGTAAAAATGTAAACACATTTTCTTAATGGTGAGGGGATTTTAATTGGTCTTTTTCAAGTTTCTTAATATCTCAAGGGAACTTTTTGGTGTGTATGTGTGGCTTTATTTTATTAAGCTGTAGCCCAGTGAAGTGGAGGTTTGCTAGTTTATTTAACTTTTGTTTTTTGCGAGTGTTGTGATCTGTAGTAACAGTTTGGCTTTTAAGGATTGGTAAAGATTTCAGAATTGTAAGATCTTAACTGTAAAATAGTCAACAGCTTTGCCTTTTTAAAGCATGTTAATGGTTTTTATGGACACTTCCTTTTGTATACTGAGTGAATGTATTGTTATAGATTTAATGTTTAATGGACCAATAAAGTTTTTCTTACATTTGAATGAATTGTTGTGGTACATAAAAGTTGAAAAGTTAGTTCATTTGAGGAGAAACTTTAAAAGCATCTAAATAGATGAGCTAAGCAGTTACTGAGCCAGTAAAAATAAATTGCTTTTTTGTTCACTAAATTTGGATGTTTTTTTAACAAAAAAAAATGCTGCCCTGTGTAATATTACAGGGACTTGCTGACCATATCATATTTGTGTATGTCTAGAGCATGATATCAGATGATGGCAGAGTGCACAGAGTTATCTGTGGCTTCTGTTCTGTACAGTCACAGATTCACAGAATCATAGAATGTTAAGAGGTTGGAATGGACCTTGAAGATCATCCAGTCCCACCCCCCTGCCCAGGGCAGGGACACCTCCCACCAGAGCAGGTTGCTTTGGACACTGCCAGGGTTGGGGCAGCCACGGCCTCCCTGGGCAACCTGTGCCAGTGTCTCACCACCCTCACAGGGAAAAATGTCTTCCTAATACCTAAATTTCCCTCTTTCAATTTATCCCCATTCCCTTGTCCTGTCACTCCCATTCCTAACCAAGTGTCCCTCTCCAGCTTCCCTGTAGCCCCTTCAGATACTGAGAAGTTGCTATGAGGATATGCTATGCTATGTTAAGGGGTTGGAATGGACATTGAAGATCATCGAGTCCCAACCACCCTGCCATGGGCAGAGACACCTTCAACCAAACCAGGTTCCTCAAGACTTTATCCAACTGCCAGAGTTGGGGCATCCACAGCCTCCTTGGGCAACCTGTGCCAGTGTCTCACCACCCTCACAGGAAAAATTTCATTCTAATACCTAACCTAAATTTTCCTCTTTCAGTTTGTACCCATTACTCCTTGTCTTATCACTGCAGTTCCTAACGAAGAGTCCCTTTCTAGCTTCCCTGAGACAATCTGGCTCTCTGACATGCAAACAAAACATCTTCCAGGCCGAGTGTAGCACTGAAGCCTGTGCATCTGATTGAAAAACGCATCTCTGATTTATTTTCTCCCTTGCCCAGATGGTGGGGTGGGCAGCTGCTGAATTTGACACACCTAGATTTGCACCAGGAAAGTGCTGTTTTCATGGATTGTAGTTCCTTGCTCTGACCATCCATGTCCTGTTTCAGCATGTGCCAGCTGCATCCTCCTGCCTGCTGGGACTGGTGGCACCTGTGCCAGGGATCTGACCAGACTCACAACAGGACACAGTTCCCAGTAAGTTTGAGAAACTGGACCTTAACCTTCCTGAACTTGCAGGCTGCCCAGCAGTTGGTGTGTCAATGCAACAGACATAGTAAACACCAGCATCCCATGGTAAGGTCCCAACAGCACCCCCTGAAACAAAAGAAAAGTTCTCATTGGGCTATGTCTGGCTTCTGTCGGTGCCAGTAGAGCAAGCCAGTATGTTTTGTGCTGGGAGAGGTTAGAGGCTTGCAGCCTCACACAGTTACCTTTGACAACAAGAGCTGGAGCCTGAATCGCACCTTCCAGCCTCCAATGGACAATGGCTGTGATGTAGCCTTGAAGAGAGCCCGAAAATGGGCAAGAGCCATGGTGGAAAGCAAACTGGCATGGCAGAGGAGGAGAGGCTCTGGCTGCAGGCAGGAGGGCAGAGCAGAGTTTTGGAGGCTGGCAAGAATTCAAAGGCCAAATGCAGTAGTATTCCCTGATGGAGCTGGGGTGTGCTGGAGGTGAGGCAGGGTGAGCCAGGCCTGTTGCATCCCTTGTGAGGAAACCACCTGTGCAAAATGTGCACACTGCAGGCTCCAGCTGTTCTGCACCAGATGCATGTGTGAGCACAGTACAAGTGACTGCCTTCAGCCCAGGTTGTGCCCAGACCATTCAGAGAGGATTTCTGCCTGGAAAAGGGGCTCTATCCAGTGAAATGCAAATATATGTTAAGGAAGATGATGTAAATTTGCTTTACAGTGTGTGTGCTTGTTCACAAATGAACAATACTGCAGTTATAGCTAGGAAAATAAAGAGAGGGTTTTTTCCTTTTAAGCATAATTTGACAATGCCCTTTGTGTCTTCTGAAAACCTGGTGAGTGAAGCTGGGTTTAGTGAAGCCAAGGGAAAAGCAGGACTGAAACTGGAGGACCTTTCATGATGAAGCATTGTGCTAGAGGAACATTTCTGCATCATGCTATTTGCTGTGGGACTCTGGGATCCTTCATGGGATAAATCCCAGGGCCACCTTGCTTCAAGAAACTGGGATGGTGTACAAGCTCACAGAGAAAATTCTGCCAGCACTAAAAGCCTTTGATAGCCTTAAGGGTATTTTTATTGTATCGAGAACAGGAAACTTTTTTTTGATACTCTCACCGGATAATTTAACTCAGTGTTTCCTTGTGCTAAGAAAGAGCTATGGTTGTCCATTTTCTCGGGGCTATTTCTGACTTTTAAAACCCTCACTGTACTCCCTCCCTTTGTATTTCCTACTTCCCCCTTCCCCCAGGCTGTTTCCCATTGTCCTTTTGAAAGTAACTATTCCATAGGCTGTACTATGCTTCTATTCAGCTGCCCTTAGAGCTTGTCCTCCCTTCCCTTCCTAGTTCCATTTTGAAAAAGAACACAGTAGAAATGCACACTGCATCAACACCTTCCTACACTTCAAATTATAGAGTGCATTGTGACACAATTTCTTTTGGCTCTTTGTTTCCCAGCCCTTTCCTAATGGTTACTAATGCTTAATGCAGTATTTTGGGTTTTTAACCTATTTGCCTAAGATTACAGTACCTGCCAAGAGAGCTCAACCCTCAGTGGGGACAGCAGGTCAAAGCTGGGCTTTGTGTATGTGAAAGTTAGGGTTATTTTCTCTGTATAAGTGATTCTGCATTTATCTCTATAGTCTCTTTTGGTTTAGTCACGTGCAAGTCATAAGATGCGACTACAACGCCCTCTGGTCAGCTTTTTGTGCTTTTACAGGATGTGATAGTGTTACTCATAGTTTCTGGGAGTGGGAGGGCAGGGAGCTCTAAATTAGAGTTTTGGTGGAGGTCTGCCAAAGGTAACAGTCTCCAAAGGCATTAAACTGCCCTGAAGGAGATACAACCTTTTCCTAGCAGGACTGGAAAGATACTGAGAAGCCCTTGGCTTGGCCAGACAGCTCTGAACCACTTCACAACCAGATGCAACCTGTTGTCTCTAACACATTTCACTTTCTTTCCCACCTTGTTTAATACTGAATCCAAAAAGGCAACAGATTCAAACTTCTGAGAATGTTTTAAGCAAGTGTCACTTTTATCTATGTGCTGCTCCCTATATTTTAGTGCAAATCCAAAAACAAGTGAAGCCCAAGTCTATTTTGTCTCCTTTTTATTTTCACTTTTATACAAAAACAAAAGTCTGACATAGTCACATCAATGAGAACAAGCTGCGGTGTACACTCTGACAACAACAATCATATAAGGATTTAAAATATATTGTTTTACTGTTTGCAATAGCAATGTTAGTTTGCTTTTACTTCTTAAATATCCCCAACGCCAAATTGCTGCGCTTGAAATTCTTGGAAGTCCTCTGGGATGGTGTCTGGAAACAGGAAAATATGCAGAAGTTTAGTCTCTTCTGGCAAAATCAAGGAGCACTTAAATTAATGAATTACCCACCTAAGTCCCTTTTTTAGGTAATATGCTTCTTTTTTGTTTACACATTAAGAAAGCACAGGGAATTTTTTCTGTTTTAGCTGCACACCACGGAAAAGCACAGAGAGGCTAACAAGACAGTGAATGCTACAGTGCCAGTCCATAAGGGAGTACTATCAATCTACAAATTGCATTTCCCCCCAAAACTTTGTGGCTTTCACCCTTAAATTTTGATTAATAAACACCCACCAGAAAGGCAAAAGAAGTGATTGTCTTGCTCTGCAATGCAGATGCATTTGTGGTGTCAGCATCTCTATTTCTCGTGAACTCTAATTCAACTTCCCTGTGATGGTTTCCCGTGCCACAAGAAGGGACAAAAAACATTAACCCCAGGACCAATAGTAATTGGCAGAAAGACTTAAGACTTGGCAAAGGGAGTTGGAGATGGATCAATGTCCTAAGAGTAGCTACAGCTCTGTTTGAAGTGTTGTTTGCAGTCTGCCTTTGCCATGTTCCAGAACATTTTATCTGGAGAGCCACAGAGCTAACCCTAGAGCTAAGGCTGCAGCCACCAATGGAGCCACAGCAATGAAGCTCAACTGCATTACCCCAGCTTTACTCTGATTATTTCCATCCTGATGCAGAACAGGCAATTTTAACTCAAAAAAGGAAGTAACTATATAAACAGACACTATATACAAAAAAAGGGGGAAGTCCTTTGCTTTTGTTGAGCACTTTTTAGGGTCTTGAAATTCTTTTCAAGCCTTTTCTGCAAATGTAGGAACTTGTCTGAAATGAAAGCAGAGATACTTGGCAACTCCTGAGACTTTCTGAGTTGGTTTCATAGACTTACTGTAGCTCCTGCAGCAAAGCCACTAGCCTGATTGCCAGGTAAGTACAACTCAGTGGCAGCTTTGAAACACGCTTTCTGGGAAACCACACCACTGATCAAGTGAGTTTTAATTGTAAGCACCACTGTCTAGAAGATCCCCAGTTTAACCATGGCCTGCAAGTGTACTGAGTGTCCAAGAACCAGAATCCGTCACCAGAACACACCACAGAGTGGCCATGTCCTCTGCAGACTGAGACTAGACTTCTTGGATCCACAGAAGGCAGACAAGGAAACTATTCCAACTTAACTGGTAAATTATTTTCCAAGGCTGGGCAGGGACTGATGCTCAGAGGGGTACAGGCAGTCTCACTTCAAGCTAGCTGAGCTGCTGCTGTGGCAGAAATACCCTGAAATTACGAGCTGCTGTGATCAAGATTTGAGTTATTTTATACAGTGAGAGATCAGGGCTAAGCTGCAAGGATCTTGCCCCAAGCGAAACAAGCCAGCATGCTCCCTCAGAGTCATATAGATACCTCAGTGGGAAGAGAAGAATCCTATGATTTTTCCTTCCACACATGAGAGCAACCAGCAAGTACATGAGTGTAGACAGTATCTGAAGGGGCAACAGGGGAGCCAGAGAGGGACTCTGTTAGGAACTGCAGTGACAGGACAAGGGGCAATGGGTACAAACTCAAGGAGAGGAAATTCTAGATTAGATAGCAGGAAAAATTTTTCTACTGTGAGGGTTGTAAGAGCCTAGAACAGGTTGCCCAGGGAAGTAGTTGATGCCCCAACCCTGGCAGTGTTCAAAGCCAAGTGGGATAGAGCAACCTGCTCTGGTGGGAGGTGTCTCTGCCCAGGGTAGGAGGATGGGACTGAATGATCTACAGGGTCCATTCCAACCCCTTAACAATCTATAAGTGACACCAATACCTGGTGACTGGCTCTCCAGGTATATTTCACCTTGCATTCAGAGCTCAAGGCATCATACATCCATGATGGCCTCAGGATATTTGTTGTGCATGTACAGCTCTCACGGTTGGTTGGTTTTAAATAACATTCCTAATTCTCTGATAACAGCTATACCACTCAGCTGGCAGGATCTCTGCAGTAGAGTGAGTGCTCCAAGAGGAGCGGCTGTGAGGTGTTAGTTCCTGTCTGGCTGGGCTGCAATGTGCTGCTGGTGTCAGGTAATGTGTTTCACACCCATAAGTAACTTGTAAACCAGAGGCAAAGGAAAGGATGCAAACCGGCTTAATCCAGCAGCCACACTACCAGTTCTTCATGGCCACTTGCAAGTTGTTAGGTAGAAGTGACATAAGAGCAACATTACCATTGCAGCGGTATTTCAGGTTGGACCAAATAATGTTTTCCTGAGAGAAGCAGAAAACTCCAAGTCGTCCTCCACGCATCGTGGTGTCTATGGTTACACCAGAGTCTGCCACCAGGTCAGAGCCTTCGTAAAATCTTGCCCTTCATGAAAGCAAACAGAAGTTCTGTTAGGTCTTTTCTAAGGCTGCAACATTCCTGAAAGTAATGTTGTTATCCATGGAGAATCTAGCCTTGGACATGCTATCCCTCCTATCTAGCCCAGGGGAGAAAAAACAGTTAAGATAGCTCCTCTGTAGGCTGGGAACTGGAGAAATGCTGCATGCTGGAAAGAGCCAGGCAGGAAGGCTGTTTTGGGGGGGCTTACACATCCTTCAAAAGCCTTGGAATGTTTTTTCCTGTAGTCAGTCAGGCTTTAGCTCCTGAAATTTTCCATAGTCAATAGTAATAGGAGAAAGGGATAACCAGACTAGGTCGGTTGAAGAAGGACAGACGGATATTGTCTCACACAGTTTGCCGTTTGGAATCTTGACTGTGAGATTTCTTTTAAAAACATGAATATGATTAATTCCAGGAACAGTTTTGCTGATCGGGCATCTTCCTTGTTAGAAAACCCATCAGCAAATTCCCAAACAACTCCATGAAAGCTGCACCCCACCAGTTCCCACCGTGTGCCCTGTACTGAGG
>NW_008662254.1:47947-51973 GCF_000695815.1 Acanthisitta chloris
TGTCCACACCAAGCCCTCAGCCTCTGGGGTATCGGGTAAAAATGACTTAGAGGATGATGAGCCTGGAGGGCCCTATTGTGGATGAGGACACTGCCAATCAGGCATGCAAGGAAATAGTAAGTAGTGAAGGCAAAGAAAGTTCCTGTGTCTTTTCATAAAATAAGGAAAAAAACCCAATCCCTGTTATGTTCCTGAATTTATTTCCTGATTTGCTGAGGCAGTTCAAAAACATCTGTACATGAATAGGACTTGTTGTCTTTCAAATTTCCATGGAAGAGGCTGGCTCAAGTGACTTTTTCCTAGGCTTCCTTGAGGCCTCAGAAAACCTTTGCTAGACACATTATGGTCTGGGGCATCTGGCCCAAAACAGACCACAGGGAGATGTGGACACAGAGCTGGCAGAGGTTCACTTTAGGTCTGGCTGCCTTCAGTTTTTGAAGGATTCTGTGACACTGACTTTGCTACCTCTCCCAGTAGCAAGGGAGCATTACTTAGGCTGGCTGCAGAAACTGTAACCTGAGGAGATGTTTGCTCGTGGAGCAGCTTCACAAACTGCTTGTTCTTCAGAAAAGTTGCTACCCAAGATCTAGTCACTCCTGCCCCATGGTTGGGACACAATAATTGACAATAGAAATGTTCGTAATCCATTCTACCATAATGTCAGACATGCTCACTCCAATTACCACTGAAGATCATGCTGTGCACCAGAAAAGTGGAATAATATACCATCAAGTCACTGCATCTCATCTGCAGGGTGGTGATTTTTTGAAGAACAACTGACTAATGTATTTCTGTTCAGTTACAAGGTTGCAAAACCTGAGCTGATGATGCCAGAGTAGTTAATTTTTTGCATTTGAACATTAGCCTTGATCTGTGAGTGTAATTCCTGCTATTCCTCTGCTGGATGTTGCAGAGTCAAATGTCTCCTGAATGGTTGTTTTTTTAAGATAACAAATAAGAATAGGTAACATGCATTACAAAGCTTTGACAAACTTTCTGAGTATATGTTGTGCAACTTCAAACCTAACACATCAGGAGTCACAACCTTTAAGCAGACAACTTCTATTAATTGTTACCCTGTCATTTCTGTTACATGTAAATGAACTATCCCAATTTCAACAAAGATATTCTGAAGTCTCAGAATTAAGAAGTTTTGAAATGCATTGTTTTCCAGATCAGTGGCCAGCAGTAGCTTGGAAAACAAGGCATTGCAGCCAGAAAAGGGCTCATTAGGGTAGGGCACAGTAACAACAGGTATGCTACAAATAGGCTTAGCTTAGAATCAGAATCATCAAGGCTTGAAGAAACCTACGAGGTCATCCAATACAACCATCCACCAGCACCATCACAGTAGCCCCTAAACCCTTAAACCATATCACCCAGCTCCAGCTCCAGGTGCCTCTTGAACATCTCCAGGGATGGTGACTCCACCACCTCCCTGGACCTATTCCAATGCCTGATTAACATAACAGTGAAAGGTTTCCGCTAATATCTAATCTGAGTCTCCTGTGGCTCGTCTTAAGGCCATTCCCTCTAGTCCTCTCCCTGCAGCCATGGCAGGAGAGATCATCCCCCACCTCTCTACAACCCCTGTCAGGTGACTGTAGAGAGCAATGAAGTTACCCCTGAGCCTCCTCTTCCTGAGACTAAACAAACTCAACTCTGTCAGATGTTCCTCATAAGACATGTTTTCTACACCCTTCATGAGCCTTGTTGTCCTTTTCTGGACAGCCTGGAATTGTCTGTTCTAGGAAAAGAACTGCAGGCTGAATTTCAAAAGTCTGACCTATTCAAGGGCTTCATCAGTGCAAAGTTCAAACATAATATAGATTGGTCTGAATCAGGTGTTGAGAAACAACAGTTTAGGCAGACATATATCTGTACTCACCTTATCTATCCTCTCCTCTCTTACCTGATATAACCAATCTGGGGTCTGTGCTGCAAGAACCAGCGATAGGAGACTTTGTCTTTCCACCCTACATTTCGGGGGTCCTTCCACAGCAGCCTGACCTGATCATTGGTGTCACCTGTGTGCCAGAGGGAGTTGCGGAGGTGCTCGCCAGGACCTGTCTTGGATTTCACAGCCTGCAGAAACACAGTTTTCCAACACTGACCACAGAGAAACATCACACTCAGAAGCCTTAAGTCTTTTTGTAGCAGGGAGCAGGTCTGCAGGAGCACTCTTCCTCCTGCTCACGAACCATTAACTTCTGGTGTAAAACCACAGCCACTGCCTGCATGGAAAAGCAACTGGGTACCTGGACCAAGAAGGAGGAAGCAATCTGACCAATTATGGCCAGACCACAATCACTGCAGAGGCTAAACACTCCAGCTGATAGGCAAGACAAGATGAAGTTCCTTTAAAAACAGTGCTATTAAAAGTGCTCTGTGCCAGATGCCTGAATTACCCATTTTGCCACCTGCTACACGTGGACACAACAGTTCAGCAGCATGGCCAACATGCAGTGTAATGGCTTGGCCAATGCATGGCATGATGGCTTAGCCCATGGCAGTCAGATAGTTGGCCCATGGCCAACACATGGCAGAATGGCCTAACCAGGCTGCAGTGACCACTGTGTCCCCAGCTAGGAGTCCCAAACAGTACCTTGAGCTGAATGCCAGGTTCTGCAACAGCTCTGAATGGAGTTGCTTGCCAGTAGGTCTGTTCTGTCTGTTTCCACATCACCACATAAAAGCTAGAGCTGTCTTGATAGCCAAAAATAAAGCCAGCATAGTCGTCATCTGTCACTGTGTTCACATGGAAAGTGCCCTCAAAGTCAACGCCGTTAAAAGCTGTGTAACCTGAGGACACACAGAGGTTGAAAACAACTGTGCTGAACACATATGCTACAGGTTTTCTGCTGTAAAACTTGAATCTCAGAAGAAGGTACATACCAACAGCAAGGCCAGGATCACTGTTCATAGTCTGAACAATTTCCATGCCCTGTTAAGAGTAAATTCAGGGTGGTTAGCACTTGTGGCAAGCTGTGTTGCCTAAGCCTGGCAGCCTGTTTTGGCCTCCTTCTAGCACTCCCTCCATCCATCTCCTCTGTTTGCTCACAATGTGTCTGTAACACTTGTAGCTCTGAACTAAAGTGACAACTACAGTCAAATACTAGTGTTTCAGCTGCTTGCCTGCCCTGAGTCTGGAAGGATTTATCTTTTCCCACTGCTGAACTGGTCATACTGGTACTCTGATACTTACTTACCCTACCACAAGCATTTGGAAATCACTGAATCTGACCAAAATTGGGAAGCAGGAGAAGAAGCCTGTGGGAGGAAGACAGCTTTTCCTAGACTTAGCTCATACAGTTTGATCAGGGAGGTCAGGATTAAACTGACTGCCAGGACTGGGTTAAGGAAGATGTATATTTCCCATCTGGCTTGGCAGAGACTTTAGCAATGGGAATAAAGTGCATGTTTCCTGTGGCTAGGAATACATTAGCCTCCTGAAGCCTAAAATTTGTTACTGTAAATTACAGTTATTTGACTCCATCAAGGAGCACTGGAGTGCTGCATCCAGTTATGGGACCATTAGCACAGGAAAGACATTGTCCTATTGAAGTGAGTCCAGAGGAGGCCACCAAGATGATTAGAGGGATGGGGCACCTCTCCTACAAGGAAAGGCTAAGAGAATTGGGTTTGTTCAGTCTGGAGAAGAGAAGGCTTTGGGCTGACCTAATTGCAGCCTCCTAGTACTTGAAGAGAGCCTGTGAAAAAGATGGGGAGGGACTTTTTACAAGAGCGTGTAGTAACAGCACAAGGGGGACTGGATTCAAACTGAAAGAAAGTGGGTTTTAAATCAGATATAACGGAAAAAATTCTATACTGTGAGGGTGGTGACGCACTGGCACAGGTTGCCCAGAGAAGCTGTGGCTGCCACATTTCTGGAAATCCGCAAGACCCGGCTGGGTGGAGCTCTGAGCAACCTGTGCTAGTGGAAGGTGTTTCTGCCCAGTGCAGGGGAGTTAGAATGAGATGACCTTTGAGGTCCCTTTGAACATAAACCATTCTATGATTCTGTGA
>NW_008662254.1:52106-52954 GCF_000695815.1 Acanthisitta chloris
GTTTTCTACACAAGTATTTCAATTAGGTGACACAAAGTTCTCACGTTTGCCTTCTGGCAGCAGTGAAATCCACTCAGAACAAGCTGGCCAGAACTGAAGTTATTTTAGATTATTTAGAGCACCAAGCTTCTAGCTATCATATGCTAAAAAGAAAGTTTCTTCATTATAACTCCTGAAAATAATCAACTAACCAACAGCTTCCATTTTTGTTTGCCAGAGGTCCATCAACAACACAGACAGTTTTACTGTGGTTTTCAAATGATCTTTCTCAGGAAAGAAAGACCAAGTATATTCTTACCTGGTTCAGAACTACCCAGTTGGGATCAATTTGTGCATCCCCCTCTGGGTCCAACACCACTGTCTGATAGGCCCTGAAGTCTGTCAAGGTGATCTCTGCATTCTCAGGGCACACATCGATGCGATCGATCACTGTATCCTGGTCAAAATCAGATTCACAGACATCCCCAACTCCATCACCTGAATGCATCAGAGAAGCGAAAGCAGATTTATGGTGCAGCAAGTAGTCACATCTGGCCCAGCCACTGGATCAGGATGTTCCAGAAGCTGGTGGAGTCTCAGCCCTGCTGACTGCAGTGCCTGAGGAAGGGACCTGAGGACCACTGCTTTGACTAAAGGGTCGCTGTGTATTTGTGCTCTTCCTGGCATGAGTCTGTGTGAATGTGGTGACTGTACTGGGTCCTGGTGCACATGTGTAATGTCTGGAGACGAGCGCAGTACCTAAGAACCAAAATTACTCCTGAAGGCCCATCTTACCATTGTCATCTTCCTGCCCTGGGTTGGGGACCAGCCTGCAGTTGTCAGGGCCCGGGGGTAAGAGGTCAGGAATG
>NW_008662254.1:52979-56252 GCF_000695815.1 Acanthisitta chloris
ACACTCATCACCCAATCCATCCTTATCCGTATCCAGCTGGGAGCTGTTAATAACAGTGGGGCAATTGTCTGTGCTGTCCTGGTGTCCATCCCCATCACTACAAGCACAGAAACACAAAGAAATAGCATGTCAGCATCAGCTCCTGCCTCTGCACAGGGAACAGCATGGACACCTGAGTGGGAAGCGAACCAAAAGCACACTTGGAGCTGGATCAGACCAGTGGGACAACATGACCCGTTGTTGCTCAGGTGGCTGAACAGCAAGGAGACCAGGAACAAAGAGAGACTGTATGATAAGGTGGCAGCAGCACAAAGGCTAAGCCAGGTGCTATAAAAATACTTAGATAAGGAAAAGAAAAAGAAGTCTGACATGGTGTGGGAAACATATCCAAGATCCCAAACAATGTTCACTCCTAAAGGGTGTGTGAGGCACATCCAGCAAGCACAGTATCACCAATTAAAAGGCACCCAGGAGACAGCAAGAGCTGAACACCTGGTGTCCCTTGTCACACACGCTGTGCACACGTGTCTTGGTGTTCATGAAGATGCAGGTGTGAGTGTGAATGAAACGTTATGAGAGAGCCTACATGAGCACCTGAAATCAGACTTGTTTAAAAACAAGCACTGCTCTCACCCTCCGGCATAGCAAGTTTTAGTGGTGGACTTGGCAGTGCTAGGTTAGTGGCTGGACTCAATGACCTTAAATGTCTTTTCAAAACTGAATGATTATGGCCCTGCAGGGGAGACATGCATTAGGAAACAGAGGAGAAAGTCTGTAGCTCCTAAGCACTCCCCCAGTTGGTTACAGTCTATAAGAAAGGGTTCAGGAAGTTATGGGGTAGCTGCATGATTTTGCCATGTCAACAGTTGAGTACATCTGTGAGAAAAATGGCCTGAAGTCACGCAAAAAAACCCAAAATGGTTTCTGTGATAAGCAGCTATGTTTGCCCTCAGTAGCTGTTTACCTAGCACAGGTGCAGGAGTGAGTTGCAGACAAATTAAGGTGCTGTTATGACTTATATCTATGCATATTCCCATCCATCTTTCCCTGCTTAAGAAATGTGCTTTAATTTTAGGTCAGAGCAACTAATACATGCACAATATTGAGATAAAATGCAATGAGGACCATGCATGTGTATATATTTCAAACTTAACCTCAGGCAGAGCTACAGCATTTCCATCAGGAAATGCTTCGGACACATGAGTTAAGTTTATGGGGGGGGAAAAAGTCCTTTTTTAAAACATGAAAAATCCTAAGACATATCTACTTTAGAGCAAAAGGCTAGTGACCTTGGTATCTACTGGCCCAAGACTAGGAATGCCCCCTGCAGAGGATGGAAGTGCAGCTCCTATCACCAAGAGCAGCATCCAGCAGCAGCCCTGGGGTGAAACTCTGCAGCTGTCTGTCACTGGTGAAATGCTGTGCCAACAGAGGATTTATCACTTCCTTTTCCTCTTGCTGTAGGTGAGGAGCACATGGGAGGACTTGCCACCCCTAAAGCTGGTTATGCAGAAGCTGCTTCCAGCAAGCTGATGCAATCTGCCATGGGATGTCCTCCCCTGAATGCCCAGGGCATGTGAAACCACAGAGAAGCCTTGCCACTCTTGCTGTCCTAAAGCAGAGGGATTTATCTGCAAGTATTTTATACTTGATAATAACTTAATTCAAATTCTGGAACACTAGATTCTTGCAGAAAAACATACAACCCTTAAGTATGAAATTTCTGCTAAAGAAACAAAGAAATAAAAGAGAAATGAAAAACAGAGAAAACCCAAAAGACATTGCCTCACTACGAAGCCCTGAGCAGTGCTCTGGGTTTTACAGCCAGAGAACTGCGTGACTGTCACTTCCACAGGAACTCACAGGAAGCCTGTGTGAATGGGGCTGAGGATGAATTAAGGTCTCTAACTGTACTGCTACAGGGAAGTGAACCAACAAGGCTGATAAGTCATAACACTATTTTTGAAATAACATCCCTCTGGAATAAAACCCAGGCTAGACTGAGGGATTACAGATCTTCAGGAATCAGTAGCATGCTTCAGCTCAAGACTAGCCTCTTCCACCTCCCTGCTGCTGTTACAAGACACAACACAGCATACCTGTCCTGATTGGTATCACAGGAGTCTCCAACCAGGTCATTGTCGACATCCGACTGCAAAACAAACCATAAAAAGTTCCAGCATCAGCTGCCAGAAGCATCTATCGAAATGGCAGTACTGAATTAAAACACAATCAAATCAAGTACAATTAAAATAGAAGCATGGAAAAACATTTGTTTTACAAAACATATTTTCTTGCTTGCATCATCCATCTAACCAAATAGTCAGTTTTTTTAAAGAAGACAATGAATAAACAGGGTTAGACTTGACTGGAGCAGTTCAAGCAAGATTCCTCTACTATTGAAAAAATAAGTATCCCTCATTTCTTACAGAGGTAGCTTTAAAGATCTGCATGTTGCTCTACAGTTTCCAACATTTTTTGTTAGTTACAAGAGGATTAATCAGAATTCCAAACATGAAAATTTCCACTGACTTCTCAGCCAGTATTGAAAATTTTGCTCAATAAGAACACCAGGATTTTGTTGTAACTAATGAAATATCAAGTGTAACTAAATCACACCTCTGTTTGGAGTCTAGCACTGGACTCCATGGAACTGGAGTTCACATTTCAGAGCATGACAATAGAAGATATGGGCAGGGCAGAAGTCCTAACAACATCCCACGCTATGGGAATACAACTGGTTGCTCCCCTTTCCCAGGTCAGGAGAGGCTGAAGCTCTGTAAAACTTTTCTGAATACCTAGATACGCATTATCATTAAAATATAAATACTATGGTTGCATAGGTTGCCTCATGCTCTTGCATCTTTATGGACCTCAGCAGTCCCTCTCCCTAAACAAGGGTATTTTCCGCTTCTGCCTGCTGACCTGGTTTGGGTTACTGATTGTAGGGCAGCTGTCACAGGCGTCACCAACACCATCATTATCTGTGTCCTCCTGGCCTTCATTGGGGATCCTCTGACAATTATCCAAAAGGTTCTTAACACCTAGGGAAAACCAGTGGAAGCTGGTTAAAAATAATTCACATATTTGTTACTGGACAACAAAAACACTAAGAACGGTAAAGGCACTAGCCCTTTTCAGCAACTACTTTATCTTGCAATGAAATTATAAGCTTAAATATATATTTATATCTTTCTTGTGTGTGTGTGCATTCCTTTAATAGAAGTTAGGAACATCTCATTACTATGCTCAGCTCTGGGCCCCTCCGTTCAG
>NW_008662254.1:56572-82648 GCF_000695815.1 Acanthisitta chloris
CCATCCCTGGAGGTTTTCAAGATGAGACTGGATGTGGCACTTAGTGCCATGGTCTAGTAACCACGGTAGGGTTGGACTTGATGATCTTGGAGGTCTTTTCCAACCTGGTTGATTCTGTGATTCTATGATTCATTAAAGAACATCTTTCCAACCCATCACACATAGTTCATTAATTACACACAATTAATTCTATCCTGTTCCTGTTTCACAGCTTACAGGATAGGACATTTCATCTTTGTTATCACATTTGAAGGGTTGTGATTTTTTTCACTTCTTTCAAGCCTCCTGATGTAATGAAAATAATGTTATGTAGCTTCTGGGCATGTGGGACTGGCAGCAACTTTGTGCTCTGGGACACATTTGTACCTTAAAGGAAATACTGAGTGACCAATAACCTTAACTTATACATGAAACATGGCTTGGTTTACCTGTTACAGTGCTCAGTGCTCCCAATGGAGGCTAGAAGATAGAGATTGACTAAAATAAAAGGATTCCGAACAAAGGTTTCAGGAAGAAAGTGTTACAGCTAGTGACAGGAAATCTGCTAACACACAGCACACTCTGGGCAAGTTTGAGTAACATCACAGAAACTGCAAGTCAAAAAATCACCAACCATCTCCATCCATGTCATCATCACAAGTATCTCCTTTCCCATCACCATCTGTGTCCCTCTGGTCATTGTTCAGGATGTTGCGGCAGTTGTCACAAGCATCTCCAAAGATATCTTGGTCACTGTTTCTCTGGTTCACATTGGGAACCAAGACACAGTTATCCTGCAAGAGACACAGTATCAGACATGAGCCAGGCCATGAATCTTTAATTTCTACTTTAGAGGATTTATGTAACACTTCTGTGCATTTCTACTTTCACAGAAAATTATTACTGTGAGTAGTGTGACATTTTATGTGAGTTATTAGCTCTGGATCAGATTCCACCTGCTCCCTAGAAGCTCTGCTTTGACCCGCACTGTGAGAATCCTAACCTTAAGCACCCACAACCATAAAGCCTTATTTATATCTTTGACTTCTCTCATTTTAGATGCATCCATGGTGAGGAACCTGTTTTGGTCCCCTGGCTTTCTTTCTGGTCCCTCTCAAAAGCCACACTTTAGAGACAGAAAAGGTCTGCAGGCTCTCTCTGTGAAAGGCCATTGCCCCCTTCTGGTACAGACTCAAACTAAAGCTGAAAGACTCAGGAAAGCAGAACATTTTGATGGTACAAGGCAAAAAGGTACAAGTCTCTGTTTGGTTTTTTTTTGTGGGGCGTTTTGTTGCTTCTGTGGGTTTTCTTTGTCAACAAGGCTGCTATTGACTCTCAGAGTCCATGGAGAAAACTTTGTTTTAAAGTGGTGTAAAATTTCTACTCCCATCTAGCACACCCATGACCTCATCCTCTTGCACATACAGAGGAAAGCTTAGCAACATTATAGAAGTTTTTTGATTCTAAAGGTTCTGAACCTGCAAATAGATTTACAGTTGAAGAAGCATTTAACATTTTTCCTTACAGAACATTAATAAAATCAGTTCATTTAAGATAACACAATTTAGGGCAGGTCTGTGGCAAAACAGCGTGAGACAGACCTTCTGTGACTGCTAGTCTGCCCTAACTCCACATGGACATTTGCACTCTGAATACAGTATTCTTGCTGGTTTTCCTTCAAAGTGCATTAAGCAGTACCACTAAGGATCTAAATGTCGGCTTGTAAGAACACAGGGTGAACACAAAAGAGCTTTTTCTATGTAGATACGTCTTCTGATATATTCTGCAGTAGTGTACCACATGGGAACATCTTCTGCTTTAAGGACACGATTTCAAAGCTTTTTCAAATTATTAGCAAAATACCCATTAATTTATGTGGATTTTGGTTCTTATGAAATGTGTAGTCAGGTCAACCTGCTCTTCATAAAGAATGATATTAATGCGAGTAATGTTCCTGAAGGCCATGCTATGGCAGAGTGTGACAGAAGGATGAAAGTTCTGCACACAAAAAGCTCTATAATTAAATGCCAAAAGATAATACTGAAGGATACACTGGTGGGATTTAAGGCTGGGTGCAAGAGGGTCTTGTAAGAGCAAGCACTATGTAAAAGAAAAAGATGGGATTTAGAGAGTTGCTGACAGTGATGGCTATGGAACAATCCCTGGCAAAGAGTAGTGAGTCAGATTTCACAATCACTGCCCACTGCAGTAATGGGAAATCCTTCTGTTTGCACAGACCCCTGCATCCTGATCTATACTCAGCACCTGGTCGTTGGGAATGCCATCTCCATCTGCATCTTCGTCACAGGCATCTCCAATCCCATCACCATCAGCATCTTCTTGTCCAGAGTTTGGGACAAATCTGCAATTGTCCTAGCCAAAAAAGGAGACAAGTCTGGTGTTATGCGTGAAAACTGGATGCCTTCATAATTTGAACAACTTTTTTTTCTATTATTCTTTTAATTAATTCATTCATCTAGTTGAATAGATTTTATGCAGAGGAATTCAATAACTTCAAAACAAGATGCATACTTCTAGTCATGTTTCTTCCAGTCTTCATCCCTTCATGCACTGAATTATTACAAGATAAATAAAGAATTTCTTACCTTTCTGCAGTTTTCAGCAGAGCATGCAAGTTCTTCATTAGGGTAGCCATCAATGTCAACATCTTTTCCACAAATATAACCATCACCAGCCCAGCCAATACCACACTGTCAATAAAAGACCATGGTAGTACTACCAAAAGGTTAATGAGTCACTGCAGACATATTCAAGAGGGAAAGCCCACAGCAATCTTGAAAACACTAGTATACAGAAGCCAAGGCCAGACACTGAAGTACAATGACGTACAGTTCAGCATCAGTCAATGTGGAAAGAAAATCTTTGTTTCATGCTCTCTGTATCTAGACATAACTAGAAAGACCTAAGACACGATGTCAGGTGGAATGTGTGCCTGCAAAGCCTAATGATTTCAGTGGGAGCTGTGGATTTCTTAGACACTTGCCAGGAAGTAATTTTGATTCCTCACCTGCAGATAAGAGTAAAAGAAAAGAGCGGACCTAGGCATCTAGCATCCCAGCAATGGGCCTATGGTTAGATGGCATGACTGTGTGTGTTCTTGAGATACTGAACACATCTGCAACTAGAGGAAGTTTTAAGACAAAACTGTGCTGGAACTTACTCTGTGTCTATCACCAAAGTGCATCTACACACATTTTTCTTCTAGCCAATTAACTTGGTACTGTTTCAAACCAATGCCTAATTTGTGTTGAACATGACATGCATAGAACTGCATGTCAAACTCTGGCTTCCCCTTAAAACAAGGACCTGCCTAACACAAATATCCAGGCATCTTTCCATTACAGCATGGACTTAAAATACCCTAGATTGCTCTTCTTTGAAACAGATGTACTTAAAAATGAGACCAAAGCAAGTGCCAACAAAAGCATGCACTGTAAACAAATTTAGGACACAGGATTAGCTTCTTTCATCCCCTTGCAAGCTGGAAAAACTAAGTAACATACTTCAGTCAGACTCTTATGATGGAAGTTCATGTGCCACTTGGTGCTGCTCTGCTCCCACAGCTGGTAAGCACAGTACAGCCTACCTGATCTAGAACCTATGATCTCACTTGGAAAAACACCATCTCTATTAGCCAGAAACTACAGGCAAGTTGGGTATGTAGAGAGGATCCCTACTCACAGCTATGTAGCTAAGCACTAGGGGAGGAATTTGTCCTTGTGGTGTCCTCTCTGGAGTGACACTTGACAGTCTTTTCTGAGAAGACTACAGAAAGTCTATAAAAGCCATTCCCAAAGATCTAATTACACAGACACAGTGAACATGATACATGAGCATGGCTGCTTTACAGACATGTGGAAAGAACAAAACAACTGCAAGATAGACTCAGACCACTTATTTTCATAGCTGGTTTGAGCCAGTGTGCCACAATCTGGTTAAAACACCCAACTGTACAAAATTACTAGAAAGACCTTCCCAGTTTCAGCCTAAAAAAGAGCTATTTTTCACAGTAAAGATACATGAATTTATTAACTCACAATACATGTCACCTCTCCTCTCCTCTCCTCAATACAACGGGCATGGATACTGCATGGATTGAGGGCTCGAGTCCTGCAGCTCCGCTCTGCCTGGCATCCCCTAGTTTGGTCTCCTGTATATCCTGCTTTGCACTGGCCACAGTGGTAAGACCCCTGTAAGAACAAAAAATTGCAAATCAGTCTTTTAACAGGACTTGTTTTTCCCTTTCAAAGCAAGCACAAAAGCAAGATTCATGTCACACTGCTCATGATGTGCATTCTTGGAAGCCTCTTGCACTGTGAACAAACAACATTTCCTGCATGAAACTGATGTTTGGCTCCCACAGTGCATCCTGGAAGACACACTCAATTCTTGCCTGTTTAGACCAATCTTTTGCTAGGTCAGAGAAAAGCTGTGTGGCAGCAAAAGCTTCTTCATGATGCCTTGTCCCTGCCAGTATCACTCTGAGCTACTTTCAGGTGGCTAAAACTGTGTAAAACTCCAAGCAGCACCCAGTTAATCAGGCTGGATGATCTTATTTCAGTGTAAATCAGACCCATTAATCTATCTAAACTCAACATGGCATAACTTTTAATCAAAGAGAGAGACAAGAAAGTTCATCATGTCTTTGCCCCATTTTACTTTTTTTTTTTTAAAATTTCAGTGTTTTTAAGCCAATTTGAGCTAGATCTTGCTCTTCAGAAAAGAATTCTGTAGTTGAAGACAGAGTCATCCTCATTTACACTGCAATAAGAACATCCATGTAACTTTTTGCAGTGCTTTATCTATATATTTTACATTTGTGACACTCTCTTGTGTAAACAAATACAAAGGAGCTAAGCCAAGGAATCTCATTGTATGCTCGGACAATCACTATATGAGATATAAACAGATAAAGGCTGATAAATGGGATCTTCTTTAGGCACCTGACATGTTTTTATATCTCTGTCTCACATAAATGTACATTTGTAACTTATGACATAAAAGTTAATTAAAAACAATCTTTTTACCTTATAGAGAATAATTATCTTTTGACATGTCAAGGAACTGAATCAGATCTCTGACAAACATGCATCTATCCCTTTGTGAAACTGAGCATACAACTTCACCTCTCAAGTACAAAGTCTGTTGGAGGAACTGTCAGGGCCATCCTAGTCCACTGTCATAGAGAGATATATTTACTACTCAGATGGGCATTATTTTTGTCCTCTATTCCTAACTTCATTCCAAATTTTAACTCTGTGCTGTCTGCATACTTTCAAGAGAAAGCTGCTAATAATGACTGTAGAGCAGAACAATCCCTGCAAATGGTATGGCCTATATAAAGCACACCAGCCCATGCACTTTATCCTAATGGACGCCAGAGCCGTGTCTTCTGGAGCCTGCTGAATTTGCTCACTAAATTCTGTCCTATATCAAGCCCTGGCATGCATAAAAATAGCCTTTAAGGCAGCATTTCCAGACCAAACTGTTTCTGAAGGAAGACAGTATTAGAAACCCCACACTGCTCTGTTTTGACAGATGGCAGGACACTTGGTGCCTGCCCTCTGCAGACAGGACCTGATGGTCTCCAAAAGGGCAGTAGTCATGTCTAGTCATACAGTGAGAGACAACATGTGACAGTAAATCTTCCAGGTATCAAAAACGAGAGATAAACACACTGAACAGTGAAAGCAGTCCTAATAAAACAAAGTGATTCACAAGGGAAGCACATCCCTCTGAACACTAATGGTAGCATCAATCATAGCTTCTTGCAGGAAAGACCACCTTCACACCAGACCTGAGGGAGATACTTTTAACACTTCTCTTGCTATGAAGAAAGCCTGTGGCACATGCAGGACAACCAGGGGATCAAGCCTAGCCACCATGGATTTGTGAAATGCAGGTCCTACTTGGCCAATCTGATCTCCTTCTATGACGGGATGACCTGTTTAGTGAATGAGGGAAAGGCCGTGGATGTGTCTACCTGGATTTTGTAAAGCCTTTGACACTGTTTCCCACAGAATTTGCCTAGACAACTGGCAGCCAATGGCTTGGACAGGTGCACTGTTCACTGGGTAAAAAACTAGCGGATGGCCTGGCCCAGAAAGTGGTGGTGAATGGAGTCACATCCAGCTGGGGCTAGTCACCAGTGCTGTTCCCCAGGGACCAGCAGTGGGGACAGTTCTGTTTAGCAAGTGACCTGGATGAGGGGATTGAGTGCACCCTCAGTCAGTCTGCAGATGACACCAAGCTGGGTGGGAGAGTTGATCTGCTGGAGGGCAGGTAGGCTCTGCAGAGATCTGCAAGCTGGATCAATGGGCCAAGGCTGATGGTACAAGACTCAACAGGGAGAAGTGCTGGGTCCTGCCCTTGGGTCACAACAAGCCCAGGGAGTGCTCCGGGCTGGAAGCAGAATGGAAAGCTGCCTGGCAGGAAAGGACCCGAGGGTGCTGGTTGAACAGCAGCTGAACGTGAATCATCAGTGTGTCTAGGTGGCCAAGAAGGCCAATGGCATCCTGGTTTCTATGAGAAATATTGTGGCCAGCAGGACTAGAGCAGTGATTGTCCCTCTGTACTTTGGCACTGGTGAGCCTGCAGCTTGAATCCTGTATTCAGTTTTGGGCCCCTCACTACAGGAAGGACATTGAGCTAGTGCAAGTCCAGAGAAGGGCAACAGAGCTGGTAATAGGTCTGGAGCACAGAGGAGCAGCTGAGGGAGGTGGAAGTTTTTAGCCTGGAGAAAAGGAGGCTCAGAGGAGACCATATAATTCTCTACAACTACCTGAAAGGACGTTGTAGACAGGTGGGGGTCAGTTTTTTCACCCAAATGACAAGAAGAAATGGCCTCAAGATGCACCAGGGAAGATTCAGATTGAATCTTCAGTAGGAAGAATTTCTTCACAGAAAGGATTGTCAGGCATTGGAACAGGATGCCCAGGGAAGCAGTGGAATCATCATCCTTTAACGTGTTCAGAAAAGGTGTGGATGTAGCAATTGGGGAAATTGTTTAGTAGTGGGCTTGGCAGTGTCAGGTTAACCATTGGACTTGATGATCTCAAGGGTCTTTTCTCTCCCCAATGATTCTAGGATTCTGTGATTCTAGGTCCAACTTGCACCATTAGCATTAAGATGGTTGTATGTTCCTTCTATTGGATTCATCTTTTAAACTACTTCTGCTATGCTTTCTCTCCTGGATCTAACATCTATGGGTATTAAAAGTGTTGTACCAATGGTGTCTCTCCTTGTTTCCATTTATTTAGAGTGATATATGGTACTGCATACATACCCTGATGATGAAGATGTTACTCCTATAAAGCAAACATCCAAGGGAACAGCTTGATGCAGCAGTTCCCAAATGGGAAGAGATGGAGGGAAGCAAAGGTCGAATCTTTCAAAGGAGGTTCCTTGTAATAACATACTCATAAACACACACAACTGGATGGTATGGAGAGAAGAGCTCCTGCTGTTCTTCAGGAAAAGTGATAAGGATGCAATTCACATAGATGTGTTAATGACAAATCAAGTATTGATCTTTTTATTATTAGCCAGGAAAAGAGGAAAGGATTCTTTGACTTAGATGAAGCCCAGTAACAAGTTCTGTTATCCAGCCCTTCAATGAGATCCATAAATCCAATTCTGGCCTCATGGAATTTTAAAACAATCAATTTTTAAAAGCCATAAATGAAAAGGTGCTTACCAAAGTGTTTATGCAATGGGAATTCGGAACGCAGAGTCCAAGTCCACCATTCTGACATTCATCAATATCTAAGCAGACCTAGCAGTAAATCAAATCAACATATAATAAAAACAATGTCAATGAGAGAGTCAAGTCTGAAGAACAGATTCTAAAGTTTAAGACTCTGAAAAGAGACACAGCCTCTCCTGAAACAGCTCTCAAAATGGCACAGACATACCGATAGGCTAAGTTTCCAAACCCTGAAGAGACACTGTGATACAGAAAATTTCAGCTCTAGGATATGCTCTGGTTCATCCACAAGAGCTTATACATAAACTGTGCTCCCCTTGTTGGGTGCTCCAGGAACATGCAATAAAGCTGACAGTAAAATATCTATCATACTCTTCCTAGTTCAAAGCCAGTTTAACAGATATCAACAGAGCTCCCTTTGATCAGAGATACTTATGATGACAATATGTTTTCTTGTCTCCATACCAGCCCAGAGTATTAGACTGTTAATTCTCCCATTAAAGCTAAGCAAACACAACTCAGATCTAACTGAAACACCCTGAGCTCTGCCTAACAGCACAAAGCAATTATGGAATGACTGAAAAAAAAATGCAATTCAAAACAGATGCACTGCTGACACAAAATCAGCAGCTACTGCTCACCTGCTTATTGTTCTTGGCATAACTGAGTCCTATCCCTTGCACAGTCTGTCCTGTGTACCCTGGAGGACAGGTCTCACATCGGAAGCCTGGAGCAGTGTTCACACATCTCACTCCAGGGAAACAAGGGTTGTAACGGCACTGCAAAGAAAAAAATGAACCCAGCACATGTTCGTGCTTCAGTAACATCCAGACTGTGACCATGTGCACAGACCTCTCATATCTGTGTGTCTTCTGTTCAGAGCTGGCTTACAGAGGAAACCGTCTCTGCAGATATTTCTGACCTCAGCAGGTCTTCAGCTATCTCTGTAATTTAAGTAACGTTTGCAATCTTCCTTACAGCCTGTGGTTGATGTCCTAAGCTCTCATCCTCAACCCTTCCACTGCCTGGGCAGGTTCAGCTCTCTTGGAGGATGAAAGCCCCCTGGAAGGGTCCAGACCACAGTATCAGGAAAACCACATAACTCCAACCCTCCAAACAGTCCTGTGGTTGTGTTTCATACACACAGAAGTGGCAGCAGCATTTTCCTTCATTTATATTTGGACAAATTTAATAGCCACAATGGAACCAAAACATGAGCCAGATAAGAAGAGATGAGTCAGTGGCACCCACATGTTTCTAGACCAGGGGCCCACAGACAACACTTGGCATTTCTCTCAAAATATCATATGCCCACAAAATCACCCCTGGCCTGAAGGCACCACTCACTTCATTGCCTCATGCAGAACGGAACATCTGTGTCCCATTTCACTGGCCTTGTGGGTGCCAGTTTGGGAACCACATCCCACATTGTTGCCTTTCCAACATCAACACTGGCTGCTAGGTAACATTTATAAGAGTACTGAAAACATCAACATGCCACCATGCTGCACAGGGCTCAAAGACAACAATAAACAAGAAACATGAGAGAGAAATATAAAAGAGCTTTAAAAATATGCCATTTTTCCACTTTCATTGCTAACAGAAAAACATCTGCAAGATGGAGGGAGAACAAACAAGACGATATCCACCTACATCAGACATACAACTTGTAACCAAACACACACACATACACACACACAGGGGCAAAAAAAAGCTATGTCTAATATCAAAGAGTGTTTGACAGAAAGATTTGTTAGAAGTATGTCCATAAGTAAGATAAGGAAAACGTAAAACCTAGGACAGACATTTTGTGCTCCTTATTTTGCTGTGGATTTCTTACTGTAGGCAGTAGAGGGCACCCATATTACACAGAAGGAGCAGAGCTGCAGCTCCCGAGATACCAGCACCAGCACACGAAAGTAATGTCTTCAAACTGGTAAGGAATTAGGGAACATACTGCAGAGATGCTAACAGCCTCAGAAAAGATGACAGCAGCTCTTAGTGAGGAAGATTCTAGATTTGCTTTTATCAGAGTTTGTACACGAAATTCTTTCTAAATGCCTGTAATTAGGAAGTACAGAAATAGTTCGTTCAGGAGAAAGATGCTCTCGCAGAACAGATTCCTAAAAAGCTTTAAAAAAAGAATTACTTTCCTTCATAGTCTCAGCTAACTCAGGAAAACAAGTAATATGACACATCCCCTCTAATTATACAATTCCAAATGACTGCCATTTATCACTTCTTTTTTTTTTTTTTTTTTTTTTTTTCCTCCCTGTGCAACTCTAAGTGAAAATCCAGCTGCTAAAATGGTATTTACTGATGAACAAAACAGCTCCAGGCCAGGTGGCATTTTCGTGACAGCATCCACATAAAGACCTCACATAAGAAAGACTTCATGACATCTATGACATCATTTGGGCAAAATTTCCTTTCTGTTTCCAATGTGAGATCCAGGTCTGTCATGTGGAGTGGTGACTGGAAGATGAAGGCACATCAATCTCCAGTGGCAGAGCCTGATTGCTCACAGAAAACCACATTAATATCAAGCCACCATGAACCAGTCTCAGTTTCTTTTCCCACCACAGCTGTAATGGGTAGAGTTGCTCCAACCCTGGAAATCCACACTGATGGGCTCCACCTAGCCTGGCTGGACTTCAGACTCTGGCAGGTGTGGACCTTGGTACAGATACATGCAGGACTTAAGATTTTCCTTGGCACTTCCACATTAAGGTTAACCTGCCTAGAGCTCCACTTGAGTTCTGATAAAGGTAAGTCCCTCACCATGGCTGTCTGTAGCATGAAACTCATATCACAGCTGTCTTGGTTTCAACACTTGCATCCACATTGCAGACCTTCACCCTCATTTTTTCTTTTGCAGAAGACAGTTCATGCCATGTAAGGCAAAACAAGAGACTACCTACAGTTCAGGAAACTGCCATACTCAACCCACTTTCTCACCCCAGTGCTTTGCACAGACAGATATAAGTTGGACACATCACATCTCCTCTCTGCTGATGGCCTATAGGAAGGAGTCAACCAAAAGAGCAGTCAAAGCACATGTCCTCTTGACTGGGAGGGAGAAAAAGAATTGCTTTTGCTGTTTTATGTCATTAAGAGAGGTAGTACTGTGTTATCCACAGGCACATTTTATGGTCCAATCCTTTTAGTTCCCAGTACCTACAGCATCCAAGTGCTTTTCCACAAAAATCACTGAAGTGTAATGGCAAAAATCATCACACAGGAAAACTGCAGTGAACCTGTAAGTGGTTTTGTTTGTGCTCTTAGTGTCACATTCTGATTAACACAGGTTTTATTTAATGGCTTATGATACTGTAGATTTATTAACTTAGTCCTCGATACAAGCAAGCTCTGAATTTCTAACATATAGCACAAGGAAAAAATAGATTTAAGTCAACATTATCATATTTCAACACAACCACAAAGAAGCAAAAGGAGCAATGACAATAAATGTTTATTTTCTTTCATAGACTTTTAAGGTAAGGCAGAAAACATGACTCCAGTTTGGGTTGAAGAAGACTTTGGTCTCCAAGGCTGGTTCAGGAGCACTACAGTTTAAACAAACAAAGCCCATATGGACAAGAAGAGCTTCTTCAACCTGTGACAGAAGCTACTGCATCTTCTTGTGGAATAGAAGCAACTATGTCAAAAGCTTGTTTTGGCTGGGTTTTGGTTTCGAGGCTTTTCCCAAACACTAAACTCCTCTTCTGACTTCTCAACTCACCAGAGTATTTCAAGTTTTCATACACATAACCTCCAAAAAATTGAAGCAGCAGCAAAATAGGGATATAGAAACAAATCAGAAGGAATTAATATTCACTGTGCAAGCAGTCAGCAAACGCTGAAGACAGCGAGTATCAGCAACACATCGATATGTATGAAACATCTCCTTTTTAAGCTTTTTTTTCTTTTTAAATTCAGTGAAAGTTACTATTTTACCTCATCAATATCTGAGCAGGTAACTCCATTTCCAGTGAGTCCTTCAGGGCAGGGGCCACACTGATATCCCTCTGCTGTCTCCACACACCTGACTCCCCTGAAGCAGGAGTTAACTTCACATTTGGGTTTACTACGCCTAGGAAGCTGAGTCGGAAAATTCACAGTTCCCAAACCTTTAATACAGAAAGAACAGTTTCAGTGATTGAAAGAAACATCCATCATGGCTCTGGGCCAGCAAAGGCTCTGAAGAAATCCCTAAGATGCTTCATGTCCCTGCACTGTGCTGGTACCAGCTGTGCTGTGGCTGGAGAGACTCCACCCTGGGCATGGCCCAGCAGTTTGCTATGTCCCAGCCAGGGGAAATTGAGGCTATTTTTTTTGGTCCACATGCTTCTCCTGGCTACACATGGGAGCTGTCCTGCTAGTCCCAGCACAGATCTGCTGCTGGCCAGCAAAGGGAACTCTGAAAACCTGTCACCTCAGATGGCCCAAGGGACTCATGTACAAGGGCACAAATACAAGGCATTTCTCTGGCTGATTCAGCAACACTACCACTTCATAAGAAAAACAGTGTTGTTGGTTTCACAACAGCATCTCTGACAGCCTACAAATAAGAATAAGAAGCAGCAAGTGGCAGCCCACAAACACAGAGCACATGCAATTACACTGGCTTAAGTGTACAGAGATCAGCCCAAGGTCTCCTGAGACTCTGGCAGATGCTGGACCTTGGTACAGATGCATGCAGGACTTAAGACTTTACCTTTGGCACTTCCACATAAAGGTTAACCTGCCTAGAGATCCACTTGAGTTTTGATGAGGATAACAGACTGGGAGAAGAAATCAACTAAAAGACCTGATGAGTTTAAGATGTTTTGTTGCACACAGTGAGGGAGTATATTGGTTTTTATACTGACTGCACAGCTGTCCTGACTGTCCGTTGTGCAGGAGTGCCATGCAGGGGCATTTGGAAAAGTATTTATTTCTTTTATTTATAGAAAAGATTGAGACCACCTTTTGGGTCTTCCTGCTGTTAACCAGTGACTGCCTACTCAGAATAAGACCAATTTCAGGTGGGCTGCATAGGATCTTCCTCAGACTGACAATACCAGTTAGAGCAGAACATGATTCCTCCCTTGTCCTTCTACTAAGATAGTTGATGAGATGCCTGGCAGACAGTCTCCCTCCCCAGGAACAGGTGGCACAGCTTTAAGGCAGAGCAAGAACTAACAGTACAGGCTGAGTGGTACTGCTTTGGGCATTTTATCCCCCAATAGAAGACTGTCACGTCAACAGGAGCTTTTTCTCTAATGAAAATCTATTTTAAATTTGTATCTAATACATCTAGAACTTTGGTCACGGTGGTTTTCTTCTTAGAAACCACATAAAGCTGATGCAATCAATACTAGTTTTAAAACAACTACACAGCAAATATCTCATCTGGATTACAAGCAGTAACAGGAACACTTACCACAAGCTTGGCATTCAGCTATGGTATTTCTCAGAAAAGTTGTTTCTTTGACCTTGAGAATATAGAAAATAAACATTATTTAGGTACAGGAAGTTCCAGTTTGCACCTGGCTGTGAGATCCTTTATTATTTTTCCCCAGGATGCCACTCAAACCATACAACATAGGTAATCTGTCTTGACTGAGATGCTCTCTGTAGTCCATAAAACTAAGGATAGTGATAATGGCTGTACTTCAGTTCAGCTTTCATCAACAGAAGCTTTAAGAATTACATATTTAACCACAGGCATGTGCTAACAGCAATTCCAGTTCTGACACCCACCAGCAAGTGAAATAAATGCAATTTCAGTCTCGTGCAACAGACCTACCACTATCTAACAGTGGGCCAGGACAGCTAGTACAGTTCCCCACCACTTCAGACACTAAATTTTCTGGATCTGAATAAGCAAGTCCCCTATCATCCCACACAAAGATCCTCCAGAGCAAGCACAGGGTGCAAGGACCTATACAGTTATTACTTTTCTATTTCATCATGCCTCAAAGGCAATGAACTCTGTGCAGGAGTTTACTGCTTACATGAATTCTGCACTGACTCTATCAAAGGGGCAAGTGTGCGATATTTCACAGTGCAGCCCTTATACAGTACCTGTTGTCTGAGAAGGTCTTTCACATCTCCCAGTATTTGGTTCATCTGCAGCATTTGACCCATCAGCTGCCTATTAAAATCACCTGCAGGGAAACAGCAATGAAAAAGAATACACAGCATAACTTTCCTTCATTTGCCATGGTAATTTCTGAGATGCAAGACCGAAACCGCATGAAGTGCCAAGGAGGGCAGACATTACTGTTACTTAAGCCCTGTATGAATCACCACAGCAAACACGGTATTTATGTTGAATCTTTATAGTGTGATTTGCATGAACTCAATGTTTTTCTGGACTGCACTCCATGTATACCACAGAAATCAGCAAAGCATAAACCTCACCACAGAGAGAAACACAAGATCATGACTTTTCCAGCATTATTTCAGTGTCAAGGGCAGAGATGGCCAAGCAGAGAAGGGGCTGGGAGAGAAGACAGGAAAGGAAGAAAGGCAAATGAGAAGAAGGGCAGAGACAGGAGGAGCCAGGCAGAGAAAGAGGAAGAAAAGCAAAGGAGAAATGCAGAAAAGAAGGGTGGAGGAGGAGGAAAGGCAAAGGAGAAAGGCAGAGACTAGCAAACAGTCAGAGATGGACAGAGACACAGAGGCAGAGAAGGGACAGAGACACAGAGGCGGAGAAGGGACAGAGACACAGAGGCGGAGAAGGGACAGAGAAGGGGAGGTCAGGGGAGAGCAGGTTGAAGAAGGTGAAGAAGCAGAGAAAACAGCAGAAAAGGGCTTTCTGGTAATAAGAGAGAGTCATAAGGGCTCTCTAGCAATAATGCCACCAATGTTAATGATTTCCTCCAGGCCTGAGACCAGCAAACTTAAGTGAAACCTCAGGATTTCAAGACTGGGTTTTTGCGATAACCTATCTGAGGCAGGAGGGCAAGGCCGGGCATGAAGTACATGTGCACACAATGGGAAGACACCCTGTGTACGTGCATTCCATGTCACCACAACTGATTCACATACATTTTTCAAAGTGAAGTGACCCAGCCTTCTGAGCAAGTGAAGCTCTGACCACATATCAACAGCAGCTGCTCTGACCAAACAGTGCTTTTAGTAACTGAGAGAGTCACTTTGGCATCCAAAAGGCAGCTCACCACACAAGTTTCATGGCTGCATTTGCTTCTGCAGGGTGCAGAGTTTGTATGGACTCACAAAACTCATCACACTGTGAACTCACACCAAAACCAGTTCTCAGTACAAGCAACAAAGTAAAGATCACTCAGACAAGACCAAAAGTTATGCATGCAATGAACCACAGGGAAGGACCAGACCCAACCCAAGATCTTCACTCTAATCTGGTAAAGGAAGCATTGCTTTTGAGCCAGTGACAGAGGAGAAGCACAGAGCAAGTTTAGCACAGTAGCTTGTAGCTCCTTCTGTTTGTAGCTCACTTCTGAGTTTGTATATCTCTTGAGCAGATATTTGTTTACTTCTCCAAGTCTGTATTTAAAAACAAACTTCACAAATATATGCTCTTTTACAGTCTAGGCAGGCAGGATATTTTGATATTATGCCCAATAGCTTCAGGGAGGTTTTATTCACATGTTATTTTTGTGAGTACTGAAAGCTTATATGAAAAATGCTTCTCTTAATGTTTACCTCATTCCTTTGTACTTCAAAGCATATCTAACTGTTTCCAAACATTCTAGTGGGAACCGGCCAACTCCCCATATACTACGTTTTCTTCAATTCAGATTTTCTCACCAAAACACTGAACAAGTTTAAAGATTGGGAATCACCTGTTTCAGAACCTGCCTCTGTTCTAGTCCCACCCTTGCCTTATTTTTATTTGGAGGGCAGTGGCAGGGCATAACAACAGAGGTATTTTAGAACCCTATAGTAGAACCTGGCACACAGGCTGTCAGGCCAGATGCTGGGGTCTGTTCTTGTTTTTCTTGTTTTTTATTAAACAAAAGACTGGTTTAGGCATTATTGATTGAGATCTGCAAAAAATATCAAGATTTCAGATGCTGTTTGTTGGCTAGCATCTAAATCAAAACCAGATCTATTCTGTTAGTGAAGTTTTGCAGACTGCTGAACATTAAGGTGGACTCAATGGGTTATACTGCCATGAACTACATGTCCTGTTTGAAAATGTAGACAGCAGAGCAGAAACAGATGAATACCCTAGTTGTTGGGCTTTTTTCTCTTCCATTTAAAACCAATTCCTACAGTAGGCCCCACCTGCAGCAGAACGACCAGTGATCAGGGGTAAGAACTCAGAGAAGCCTTGAAAGGAGCTGTCAGTCTACAAGGGTGGCTTTTTCCAGAAACAAGCAGGGTAAGAAAAAGTACCAGCCTGAAGCTATACAGTTATCTAGTCCTACCATGTAGTGTCTCTCATCCATGCCTCACCTACTAAGGCAACTTCCTGGTTCAGCTAGTCCCTAGCTCTATACTCTGAGTCAGTAACAATATGAATAACAGAATAGCTTTTAAGTTCAGAAGACAGCTCTGTAGTATTGCTGTCCAGCAGGGAACTGAAGTCCCTTAACATACCTATTCTCTGTAAGATTAAATGTCCCTGTCATGTCAAGGAGCTATTCTGTCTCCTCTTGTCAGGACCTTGCAGTATACAATTATATTGGTTGGAAAAGACGTTTAAAGATCATCCAGTCCAACCTCCTTGCCATGGCAGGAAAATATTTCACTAGACCAGGTTGCTTAAAGCTCCATTCAACTTGGCCTTCAACACCTCCTCATGGGGCATCCACAGCTTCTCTGGGCAACCTGTTCAAGCACAGGGCCTTGGATTTAGAGCAGGCAGCCAGCTCCATTGTGCAGCTAATTGGCCCAGACAGGGCAAATGCGCAAACATTAGCTTGTGTACCTGCAGGCCACCATAAAACACCTCATAGATATCTCTTCCAGCTCTCCTGGGAGCAATACTGGCTCAAGCAACACACTTGGCCCCCATCTGGCAAAGTCAGAGTCCTGAAGTTTCATTCAAGGAGAATGACATTCATAGAATATCCTGCGTTGGGAGGGACCCACAAGGATCTTCAGGTCCAACTCCTGGCCCTGCAGAAGACAACCCCAAGAATCACACCATGTGTCCGAGTGCATTGTCAAACTTCTTGAACTCTGGAAGATTGTGGTGACTTGGCCAGAGATACAGCCATGATTAAAGAAAGTACGGATGATAGATGACAAGAGAACAGTTCCCTGTCAGCCTATAATCCTCCACCAAAGAAGCTGTACATACAAGTTGCATGTGGAATTATGAAGAGGCAAGTTCAAAGTAAACAGAAGGAGCTATTGCCTCGAACATGTCTGCTTGCCAGGAGACATTCTTGATCATGAATTCAAAACTAACATTCAGATTCATGGCAGAAAACATATATTGAGTACAAAACACACAGACTTCACTTCTGAGTCGAGAACTCTTAATACAATGAACTGTTGGAGAACAGGGAAGCATTTGGGGAAAACTACACTAAAACTCCACTCCCTTATACTCTTGCCCTTCGGTCTGTATTGACATACTGTCTCTGATAGCACCTAGGTTAAAAGAACCTTAGGTCTAGAGCAACAAATGCTATTTATTTTACACTGTGTGAGGTTCAGGTACCTTACATGAGCTAGATAACCTTCAGAGATCCTTTGTGAACTGAATGCAGCATACTAATCTCATCTACCAAACCCAGTGCCTCTTGCACTGCATTTTCCTACCCAAACAGGAAGATTCCAATGAACATGTTCAACCTGTGTCTGATCATCGTATTCTCTTCCGCACTGTGCCTCAGCCTCACAGACTGCACATGGAGGGAATGCTGCTGCCAAAGCAGTAAGAAATAACCAGGCTGACAGTCAAAGCCACATACAGTTCCTCAGGTCCAAAGCACTCCCAAAGATTTTCCAATTAATATGAAAACACATGCTTTTACCAAGATACATAGGTCTCACAGCTCTATACAGCTAAACATTTGCATTCCATCTTTTCCTGGCTGAAGGCAAAACTGTGGTTTTCTGATATATTACTCCCATAAAAGGGCATCATGAAGCACACACAAAGTGCAAGGCAGCTGAGTTAATATTGCTGTTGGAACATTTGCACCTTTTCCTTTGGCAGATTTGACTATGTAGACTTTGAATATATTCCTGTGAGTTGTTTATTATTATTATTATTATTAATGATACTAAATCCACTTGAAGGTTATAAGCAACCGAATCTGACAGGCTAAGCCAGGTGGAGGCAGCCAGAGAGAGACAGTATGTCTGTATTACTACTGTTTGCATAATTGATTAGTGAGTAAAAAGTTACAAATGATAGAGCTGCAAGTCTCATCTGGAACCTCACTCACAGAGCTAGAAGTTTTTGCAGAAGGCAACACTGAATTACCCTTCCCTTCTACATTAAAATACCTGTTGACTTAGTGAAAAAGACCTTTGAGGATAAAACTCCCTATTTGCCTAAGTGTTTATATGTTAAGAAGCAAGAAAATACAAGTATGTGCAACTAAGGATTTACACAGCTGAAAGGTAAACCAGATTCAGTTATCACTGCACACCACTGATGCCAACATTCATGTGAGGCACCCAAGATGCTCCCATATAAAAGTTCTGAATCTTGTCTCTAATCTTATTGAAAGTGACAATGCTGCAGGGTTGGGTTTGGCAAGGGAGGTGGGAAAGGGTGTGAGAGAGAGAACTTCTCATGGATTCTATTTCAAACCTTGAGCTCAGTTTTTTCCCCCATGATTGTCACATACTGCACTCGCAGCATGAACCTGCCCTTCTCTCTCACACCTGCAGCAGAAAGGCAGATGGACTAGGAAGGGTGACAGATGGGGCAGCCTAGCCCAGGTGTGCTATGTCCAGAGGTCAGGAAGTGTCCTCACTTAAAACAGGGGATTGCAACCAGCCCCTGGGGACCTGCAGGAATCCCAGTAGCCTCAGCTCCTTCCTTTTCTCCCTGTTCCCAGCTTACTCTCCACAATGCTCAGCACAGAGATGGAACTGGTTTTATATGAGATGTCCACTCCGACAGGTGACAAAAGCCTTGGCTAGCTTGTGGCAGGGCTAGTGGCTGCCTTGCAATGGCTTTTCTCATCTGGACCTACAGGGTCTGCAGCCATGGCACGAACATGTTCTACAGTCTCCTGTGACCTTCTTCATACCTTGTTTTTCCCCTCCTGGGGACAGTCCAGTGTTTAAACAAAGATGAGTACTGGCCATGTGGATAAGTACATGGATAGGTCTTGCTACTCCATCCATCTACCTGTTTTCATAAAGCCTGAAGCAGTGTGCCACATTTAGGACTACTTTCTGCCTGCAATTGTCTGCAATTTGAATACTCAAAACATTATTAAGCTGTTACAAACAGATCATCATCACAAGAAATTGCCTTCCAAATGAGGCTAAAAAGGCTCTTTTAATCATCACAGATTTCTCCTTCACTAAGACAACAATTCGTTGCTTTACCACCAGAAGCAGCAACTGTTTCTCTCCAAACTGAGCTGTTTCTAAAACATTCACAGGAAATTATCATGACTGTAATTCAGTCAAACAATTGTTATTACTTGTCTGTAGAGCTTCTCCACATTTGTAACATTCATCACATTATCCTCCTTGCATTGGTATCATAAGGAATAATTCGAACTCCTGGGTTCAGGCCTTACCAGTGTACTGAGGAACAGCCTCAATTTGTTGAAGAAAACAATCCTGCAAGCTCCCCACTTCAGCAAGGGTTCCTCCAGCTACCAGCTTCAGCTCATCTAGTGTATCCTGGGCTCACAAGGAAAACAGAACTCATAATTGTGGTACAACAATGGAAAAACATGAAACATCAAAGTAATTTCATTTTTATTTCAGAGAGGTTGTCCTTCTCCTACACATGCAGGGCTTCTAGACCACTCCCTTCAGGACCACCCATCACCATCTGAACTGTAATAAAATCCTTAATCTTTGCCCTGCAGATTTTCACATAGCTGTGGTTTTGTTTTGAACTCTGTTTTTCTACTGTTCCAACTCATATGATCCCACATACTAGGAAGTTCATGTACTTTTTGTCTGTGGCTTATGGGGTTTGTTTTAAGTGAATCCAAAGCAGTGTTCTGTCCTTTCCTCTCAAACAGGTATACATTCCTGTCAGAAACGTGGGCACCTCAGTGATTCTCCATACAAACAGGCTCATTTTCAAGCCTGACATGAAACAAAGTAACCTTGGAGACAGAATGTCTTTGCACCTTCTAAAGCATATTTTGGATTAATGATGATGGAAGATGCTGTGGTAGACACTGCTTATCTCAGACTGCTGATAGGGAGATGACTGGAACCTGTGCCATGCCCTGATTGGCACACAGAGGAGGGAAAGCTCTTGTAGTCAAACAGATGAGGGCTGCACTCTGGCTCCACAAGAGTCTCCCCTTTCTTTCGTCTTCTTTAGCCCCTGTAGCTTATCATGAAGAGGAAAGCCATGTACAGAGACAAGCATTGCTCATGTTGAACAGCTGTAAGAAGCTGATGAAGACCTGCCCTTGATGCACCAGCTAAGTCCTAGCAAAAAGTCAGTCCTCAAAAAACACCTAGATTGAAGTGAAGGAGGCAGTAAATTTTTATTTTAAATTTAAAAACTTTGTGTTTAAAACAAACAGTGTCATTATTATGGGATTAATGTAAACTAAGATTTCACCTCCTCCATAGGGAACTTACGGTCACATTTATTTCACAATGTAATACTCCAGTATTATTGAAGCACCATTGCACAGAGCTTGGCTGCTGTGAGGGCTGAATTCACGGATCCAGAGGATCACTGCAGAACCCTCTAAGTGCTCAGCCTGTTCCCAGTCTTCCTGCTCACCTGTGGCTTCTCCTGGAACGTGCGCAACTCAACCACCACCGACTTCTGAGACAGCGCTGAAAATGCTTTTGGCAGGTCCTCAATGGCACCTACTTGGAGGCAGTCCAGATACAACTCTATTGTGCTCAATCCCTGCTGCAGGCCACTCAGCCACAAGATGACAGCATGGGGTTTCCCGTCAGCCAGCTGGATGTTGCTAAAGATCACGGAATTCAGCCTTCCATCATTCTTCAGATAGCGCAGCACCACTAGGACAAAATACACAGAAGGCCTGTCAGAGTAACCCAAGGCTGATCAAGAAAGATCCTGTGGAAATCTACAGTTGCTCTGGTATTTTTCCATGCCAGCTTTTATAAGAGCATTCCATGTGCAGGGATAATGGTAAAAATAAATGAGACACTGACTCTCAGGGCAGCACTGCCAGGACTGTTGTATCACTCTCAGTATTACTGCCTGCACAGTGTTTTCCACTGCTTTGTCCAGGCCTCTCTAAGTGGCTTAACCAATGCCACTTTACAGGGCATAACGTGCTAAAATACAAGTGGCAAAGTTACAGGGTGTAGCAGTCACGCTGCAGCGAGCACTTTGGCATGTACATATCTGATAGACCTAGAAATACTCTGCAGCAGAAATGCACAACTAGAAAATACCAGTTTCAGTCATGCATTCTGCATTCAGTGAAACCATCTGACAATGCATCCAAATGCACCATTAAAGAAACCAAAGGAAGCATGATTCCAAGCCAAAAACCTGCACTTCTCTGTAATAAATAGTAACAAACTATAATGCAGAAAAGGCATATTCCACCCCTAAAGATGATGAAGCATCCTCTCAACTCCTTTTAAAAGCATTCATGAATGACCTAGCTGATAAAAATTTTATGAAGTAAAATGCACCCTCAAAAAACACAAGAGCAGACAACAAATACTTGCTGCGTAATATTGAAAAAATATCTCTTTCCTAAGGAAATTGGATCAGTAAGCCAGGATCTGCAAGCTAAATCTCTCAGACCAGCTAGCTAGTTCTCTCCACAAAACCTCTCCCTGGCTCTCCAACTGCATATCTGCAGAAGCAATGAGCTGAGTGCATTCAGACAGTGCATAACTGCCCCACAACATGACAGCCTTTGTTTCAAACACCCCATTGACCACCAGCCTGCACGTCCCTGATTTCCTGATGATAACATTTGCTATGCATTGAAGGGGACAAGCTGCACAGAAGGCAGGCACTTAAACGTGCCAGCTCTTGTGAACATCTGTTTGAAGTTCACAGAGTGAACTACTGCTGTTGCAGTAAAAGTGAGAGCTCAGAAATTATCAGACCTACATTAACATTAGGTCAGCTTAAAATTGTGGATATAGTAGAGGGAAAAGTTCTTATTAGCTTCATAGCTAATAACACCTACTTACTGAAACCATCCAATTTCTGTTCATTTGACAGATTACCTTCCCATCTCCTCACTACTAATGTATTTGCTTTGACTCTTGGTATCTTTGCTTGTCGCTGACCTTCTGAGTTACTGTGTACGTGCTCCCTACAATTCTTCTAATTGCTCAGTCTAATGATCAAAAATAAATCCATATTTATACCAGCATGAATGGGGAATGGTATGTCTCCATCTTTAAAGTCTACACTAGAGCTAGAGCCTCAGCAGCTGCGATCAATATCAGGGATGTTTTTACTGCTGTCTATGTCAAAACACTGCCAGAGCTGAGATTTCCGCAAAGGCGCATGAGGTCACCAGTAACTTGCTAAAAGGTAGCAAAACCAAAGATCTGGCAGGACAGAGCACATTGCAGGCATTTTATTTATGTGAATATTATGCACTCCTGGCCATATGAAAGCAAGGTCTTTGGACCTGGGCCCTGCATTCAGAGGGACCAAACATAACAGCAACCTAGAGAAAGAAAGAGGAGATGGAGGCATGGTCCAGAACAGACCTTGCCAGAATAGTTTCAGGACAAGAAACAATCAGGCTTGGAAGAAGGATCAAGTATTTTTCCCTCAGCCAAAGCCAAATATCCATCTGGAAAACTAGAGTAGGCTTTTGAAGAGATATTTTATTGGATCACAGCCTCCGCCTCTGTAGGATTCAACTTATCCAAGCCCCCGAAGTATGTGTTTGCTGCTAGAATATTTTACAGACATTCATGACAGTGTCTCACCTGTACTGCTTAAGAAACAGATTTTCAATTAACTATCAATTCTGCCAGTAAATAGGAGCTCTTTCACAGAACTCTAAAATTACAGCACTTCTGTGCACTAACTGCTGTTCACTCCATGAAGGAATCATTCAAAAGGGATCAGAAACCCCTGGATGCTATTTGCCTCTGAAAAGCACATTGGTCTAACCAAAACAAGTTCAGTCATTACTCAGTAATTCAGACTCGTGCTTTTGAAAACATTTAGGCATTATAAACATGTTACTATCAGGTGTATCACATCAAAATCAGAACATGAGCCAACTGTTTGGAACATAGGTCTCAAATGTAGCTTTTTAAAGGATAACTAAGGCCTGCTTTGAGCACTTTAGATCAGATTTGGGTGCCTAAGTGGAAACACCATGCAGAGAAACTACTATGCACTTTCCATTCTTCTGAAGCTGTAGATATTCAGACCCCCTGCATTTTGCTGAGAAGCCAACACTGGCTCACCACTTAAGTGATGATGTCCAGTCTTGAGAGGATCCCACACCCTCAGCCCACATGACAATCTCCTGGATGAGGTTTAACTGACAGTATGAAGAAGCCATATGGGATCCTTAACACCTCTGGAGAAACCACAGGTGAAAATACTGCCTACTACTTGCCCACTGACATATGCCTTGAACAAGGTACTCTGAAGTAATGAGGAGGCAAAGAGATCCATGGAGCAGTCTTGCTGCAAAAAGGCTCCCTCTGTTTGGCCAGTCCTTTCCATCATATAGATTACAGATCCCCCATCTACTCAACACTGGTCACTGACAGGACAGGTTGCTTCATGCAGCCTATCTGTATGTCACTGTGGTGTCTGTCCTGTCATGGCACTGCTCAAACACCAACAGACTGAGGACAAATCCAAAAGAAATCACACGATCTTTTACCAGAAAGCCTCTTAAGTCTGTCAGGAGAACGTAAAGTATTATCAGTAACCATCAGATCATTAAAGCATATCAGTAACCAACACACAGATATTCTTGAAAATCAAAATGAGTTTGATATGTTCAAACTCCTATGTACATAGACATATTTACGTGCATACATATGCATTCCTACATATATGTACAACATTTACACAGACAATTGTGTGTGTGAGAGAGGGAGAGGGGGAGTATGTGCAGTCTATGATTTATTTAGCAACTAGATAAGTCAGTGTTAGGAGTTGTATGACACGGTGTGTTACCTAGCCCCAGTACACACACAGGTCTTATTCCTTGACTTCAGGAGGATTTTGGCAGACCTGATAAACCACCAATGTTTTATCTAGATCTAACTCATTCCCCTATATTTCCCAACCAAAAGGTGTGTTTCCCTATGTATAGGCTGAAATTTCTCAGCAGAGTTTCACAGCATATTGGACTCAGCTGCCCGATTACATTTGCAGCAGCAAATTATCATAGCAGTGGTGAAGTCAATGGGGCAACAATAATTCACACAATTAACATAATTACACAATTTTTCACTGAACCTTAAAATTGAAGATATCCTAGATCTGGTCTAGAGATCAAGGAAAACTCTCTCTTTCTAAAAATCTGCTGAAGTTCCCCCTCTGGCTCCTGATTAACTAATTCCAATGCACAGCAAACAAACACTTTAATTCACCCAAAAGATCCTGTAACTGTTAGGAATGTTTGCCTTGCACAGTCACATCTAACCTCCAAGGTCAGCAGAACAAGAACCTGCCTTTCGTATGCATGAGGCAGCATGTGCGTGTGTCTCTCACATTCCTGAGTAATAAGAACCAGGGATTGTCCCAAGGGGAAAAAGGAAAACAGAAAATGAAAAACAAAAAGTAAGCAAATTGACTCCTTTCTCCATACTCAAAGTTTTTTTTCCTCTTTTCTCAGCTCAAAGCAAGCACCACAGCAGAGCAGAGATAGCAGCTGATTGTCAGGTCAGCTTCCCCTGACCAGGAGAGAGCAGCATCAAGGAGATAAAGGGAAGAGAAGGGAACAGAATTAAGAGGGGATTTGAAAGGTGACAGCATGCAACAGGAATGACTCAAGCACAAAGGTTAATCACACAGTTGTCAACATCTATCTGTGACACTTCAATAACTATGGCTCCAACACTGCTTTTACCACACATATTCCAAACAACTCACCTTTACTCATCCGTCCCATTACCGTAAATTCAAAATACTTGCTGTTGTCAGCTGAGGAATACAGGCCAAATACAGTGGCTGTGCTTTTTGGCTGTAGTTTGAATGTTGAGAGCAAGTACACTTCATTCAATGTAGGATCCCCAAAAGCTTGTTGCAAGAAGTGTGGTACCACTCTCTTGTTGGAATATGGAAGAAGATCAAAAACTGGAAAAAAAAAATTTCAAATTTAAACAGCAGCTCATAGAATCACAGAATTAACTGAGTTGAAAAAGACCTCTGAGATTAAGTCCAACCTGTGACCTGACACCACCATGTCACTAAGTGCCATGCCCAATCTCTCCTTAAATACCTCCAGGGATGGTGACTCCACCACCTCCCTGGGCAGCACATTTCAGTGTCTAATCACCCTTTCTGTGAAGAAATTCCTTCCAATGTCCAACCTGAACCTCCCCTGGCACAGCTTGAGACTATGTCTCCTCTTGTCCCATCACTAGTTGCCTGGGCGAAGAGATACAATAATGACCAAAGAAGAATGTAGTCTGAAGCCACTCACTGGATACCGTACACTCTTCACTACTTTCCTATGGGTACTTCCACATACCTAAAATAATATGAACCCCAAAATTATCAATGTGAAGATCATCTGTAAAGATCATGTAGTCCAAACCCCTGGCACTGGTGATATCTTAAGCAACTTGGCCCAGTGAAAGATGTTCCTGCACATGGCAGGGGGTTTGGACTAGATGGACTTCAAAGGTTCCTGCCAGCTAAAACTATACTATGATTCTATCAAAATATCATCTAGGATTTGTTACAACTGACACTATTTTAGCAATTTTTTTTCCCCCAAAGGAATTGTTGGTAACTCACTAACACAGAAATATCTAGTCTTCAAACTGAGGTACTTGAATATTTTCAAGTAGGTGTTTAAAATTCTTCTCTTCTGAGGATGCACCTCAAGAGAAAGCTTTTAACCTATTTCTGCTTCCATAAATTCAGATGTTTGTGTTCACATTTCAATTAGACTAAGGACCCAGCACTAAGATTTTCAGGCACATTTCCAGTGTACTTATCCTTTGATGGCATTTGCAGGGCATCCATTAAAATGCTAAAAAGCCAAGTAAGCAACATGATGTTCACAACCTCCTTCTCACTTCACTGACTTTTCAGAAGATATATTATATAAATAAGA
>NW_008662254.1:82686-85645 GCF_000695815.1 Acanthisitta chloris
AAAAACCCCGCAAGCCTGAAGGCACAGTGAAAGCTGTTTCAAATTTTTGTTTTTGTTTTTACACAATGCATCAACAAAGAGTCTATGATTATACTCATACGTACGTCAGCTACGTCCCTTATGGCACTGAAACAACAAACTGAGGTTTTCCTCAATGTCCCTAAATACATGATGTCTCCAAACTCAATAGACTATTCCATTAGGTGTCTTGATGATCTCCCCACTGCAATTACAGCAGTATATATATTATGCCCTGATAAAGTCTGATAAATGATTATGCAAAAGGTTATTTGCATATAAGGGCATAATGACCCATTGTATACCATCATCACTTCATTAGGCCTATCATAGCTGGGATGGATTTTTCTCTCACACCAGCACAGTACTATAGAGCTGCCACCAGAGAAGTGCCATAACACCAGGCAGATGGCAAAGGCTCACTGTGCTTCAGCTTGAGTCAAGCCCATGGCTGTACCACTGAGTTTAGTTTTCCAGGCTGAAAAAGCAGTGAACCTTTTCAGATAAGTCTGGTCTAAACAGCACAACCTCAAAGTTGTCATCATCTACTCAGGAGACGAGGCTATCCTACCAATCCAGTGTTTCCATATCCTACAAGCAGGAAAAGGCTGAAGACCTGCCCAAAAAACATGTGGGAAACCCTTGTATTAGAGTATGGGTTCATGCTGCTTCCATCACTCATTTGGAGCACCCATGCATCTAGACACTAAGGCTATTTCTAAAAAAGAGAAAAATGAAGCTATTTTTTCCTTCATCTCATGAAGCCATTGAAATACACATCATCACTGAAGTCTACACATGTATTGTGTCCAAGGATCTCATGACTTTGATTTGCATGCACTTGTAACACTGTTGTCAAACAACTAAGAAACACATATCTAATATGGATCTGGTCAAAAAGACTTCTCTTTCACTCAGCTCAGATTTACAGCATCCCAGGACAACCACTGCTCCTGCCGAAATTAGTGACCCAGACAGCAGAGGCAAAAGCGTAGAGAGAACAAAGCAACTGCCCAAGTGAGAGATTGAAATGACACTCTCTACTCAGTACAACAGCATTTTACAAGTAATAGCTACACATAAAATACAGCTGTGTCTTCTCAGCTGGGCCAATGCAATATAGTACTTAAGTCTTTGAGACATGAAATACAACTACACATTTTGTCCAGTCCTTCTAGGTCTATTGGCTGAACTTCTATCAATTCCTGTGATACTAATTGATCTATACTAGAGTTGAACACTTCAAAATAGTATAAAAGTAATGACTAACACTGGGAAACATCTGTCTAATTGTGCAGAAAACATTTATTGAAATTTACATATTTAAATGAATACTCAAATTATTTTGGTAGTTTGCATTCTACAAAGCATATTGACTCAGCTGGATCCTGTGGCACCATGCTATCAAATCCTTTCTTGGGAGACCTTCACTGACCTGCATGTATATGCTGGATCTATCCTTTAGCACAAATTACACGCAAGCTAGCAAAAGTGGTTAGAGAAAGACCAGTGAAGTTACGACAACTCATTTTACATCCTTAGTAGGTCTGGTAGTGAGAGACAACTCCTAGACCTAACAGAGACAATTGCCTGTTTAGAAGGCACAGGGCAAAAAAGATCCACAAGGATTTCAGACTTCATTTTTAGAAGAATCTCATCTCTTTTTTTGCTCTCCCTGGAAAGACAGACTTGAAAGCAAATGGATAGAAAAGGCACAAGTGTTTGTGCCTGAGCTGAAAGGCATAAGCAGCTGGTTCCAATCCGTGCAGTGAGAGTGATGACTTCGCTGTGCCTCCAAGCACGAGCGTGCATACCCAAAGGAATTCTCTACCCCACCTTCTTTCTGTGTTTTTAGAAGGGAGTTGCTCCCCCCTACCCAGGAAAATGCTACCAAGGAATGAGCCACACTGTGAGACAGTGGCAAAGCACTCTTGGAAAGTCTGCCCAAAAACATCAAGGGTAGCTCTTCAGACGGGAGCTAAAAGACATGACGGGAAGCCCGAGGAGGAGGCAGAGAGGAGTGGAACTAGTGGCACAGGAGAGGATGAAGCTCAAAATAAAACCCCCCTTTTTTTCCCCCTTAGCTCGGTTGCCATTTCACACCAGCTTTGTCAGACCATCCAAGGTTGTTCTCTGGTCTCAGCTAACCATAATAACTGTAGATGTAAACACTGCTACTCAAACCTTTACAGGTAATTAATGGTGGCTTAGACACACGAAGTGAAGCCGGAACCCCCACTGCAACAATTTCTGACTGACTGCAAGAAGGTGAAAGCCTCTTAATATGCTACGAGTGGGTTTTCTTCCTTGGCCACTGCCCCTAACAAGTTAGAAATCTGCCTTTGTTTATTTAAAATACAGCAATGCCTGACTTCTCAACACAACAATTTTCTGAAATGTTTTTACTTCCTGAAGACTTTATTAAAGGCTCTTGGAATTGAAGTAGAATTATTGCGTTTGGTTGGCTGTTAAATCTGCTTAACTAAAGAATAACCACTTAAAGTGTCAAACACCATGCTGTAAGGCAATGGAAGGGGCTAAAACGGCAGAGAGATCCAGAAGGAGCTTTAAGGTTCCTGGAGCCACACTAAGTTATACTATCTGCTGCACTCAGTAGCTAAGCTGGCTCCAGTCACAAACTGCTACTGGAGAGAGATACCACCCACTTTATTCAAGCTCTAAAATGCATAGGCTCCTTCCTTAATATGTGCATAACGTTACTACAGCAATGCTGGGTTTAGAAGTACCAGTTTTCCTATGCACTAAGTACACTTTTCCCAGCTAGTTTTCACGGCGCAGCAATTCCCTTCTCATTTATCAACAAAAAAAAAAAAAAAAAAAAGCGCTTTTCCGACGCTCCACGCACCTACATAATCCCTACAAAACCACATTTTGTTGATTTCACGGTGGGGGCGGCAGACGGAGCGGCTACACCGCGACC
>NW_008662255.1:0-6414 GCF_000695815.1 Acanthisitta chloris
TGATTCCTTTCTCTCCGCCTAGAGTGCCCCTGTGCTCCATCTCGGCGCGAGAGCCAGGCTGGCCGAGTGAAAGGCGCTCGGGAGCTTTGTGGGATCCGCTCTGCCCGAGCGTGGAGCGTAGAAGCTTTGTGCCTTCCCATTCTTCTTCGGGAGTCGAGGGGGCTGTCTCTTCGACAATGATAAAAACCGAAGGCAAGGGGGAAAGGACTTTAAGAAGTGCTTCTCCACACCGAAATGCCTATAAATCTGATTTCCATGCTATCAAATGCACTTTTGATGGTGTAAACAATCCTGATAACGCTTCCAACAAAGCAGGCTTGCATCAGAAGCTGAGCACCTCTTCCAATGGAGGGGGAAATGACCCGCACAGTCGAGGCAGAGCTGCCACTTATGGCAATCGAGTACACAAGATCAAAAGCATGTTCCTGCAAATGGGAGGCTCTTCTTCCACCACCTCTTGTGAAAGCAGTTCACCCGCTGAGACCAAGTTGATCACCCGGGCCACGGCAGCGGAGTACGGACCTTCTTCGGGTAGCTCATCTTTTCTCATTGTCCAAAAAAATAACCTTCTCAATACAAGTCCCAGCCCCTGTGGCAGCCCTGTGGATTCATTGTCTGTGCCTTCTGCTGCCGACAAGGTCGTCCGTAGCAGCGATGAGGCAGATTTGGACAAAGCTGCCCTGGCAGAAAAATTTTCAGAGACCAGGAAGCTATTTGAGAGAAACATAAAGCAACGGAGCTCAGTGGACAGATATTCCCCCAGCAAATGTGAAAGAAGCGAAGATAAGAGGAGGTGTGGTTCAGCTTCTGATTGCAGCAGTGTGGTGGGCCACTCCAGTTTTAATACAGAAGTGAGTCCTCCAGTTGCGCTGCAGAAAGCTGAGAACCAAGGTAGTGAGGAGTTGAAGCAGCAACTTCCTAATAGTGGTTCCAAGTCCTCCTTCCTGAATGCAGGGCCCATTTCTAGGAGGCTGGAAAGCTTTCTGGGTGACAGTGATACTGAAGAATCCAAAGACATTTCCCAAAATGATAGTTTGCTGAATCAGGACCCTTTGAGAGGCCAGCAGAGTTCGAATTCCTCTGCTGTTGCTGAAGGATGTCCAGAGAAGGACACATTGCCCAAAGGGCCTGTGATCCTTGGAAATGAGCTGAGCGAGTCACTTGGAAAAGACAAAAGAGAGCAACTGAGACCTGAGAGAAGCCAGTGGGATATGCGCAGTATGCCTGGAGATCAGAAAGTGTTCTCTCCTGGGGGAGTCCCACAGAGGGGACTTGCGCAGAGCTGGTTGCTCAAGATGGAACCTCAGGGCATGAAAAGGGTTTGGAGAAAGATGACGTTGTTGAGGAGGATCAGATGCTCATATGTCAAGTACAGGAGGGGAAGAGGAGTGACTATGCCTTGGAAGCGATAGAAGAGTTTACAGATGGCAGCAAGACCAATTGGGAAGAAGAAAGAGATGGGATGTCTGTGAGAGATGATCCAGTTACACGAGTTCAGGATGTTCTAGAGCTGGAAGAGGATACTGAAGAAGAGGAGCAAGTGCTGGAAAAGCAAAGTGAGGACTTCAGTGCTTTTGGAATAGAGAATGCAGCTTTTGATGATGACAGGGATACAGAGCCAGAAAACCAAGAGCCTGAAGGCAAAGACATTTTGGAGGGAGAGGAGGAGTATACGTATGACAGTGAATATGAGGAGTTTCCTGGACTTTCTGAAGAGGAAGATCCTGAGCCAGACCGAAAAGTCAAGTTCTCAACAGCTCCAATCAAGGTAAGCACCTTTGCAATTTTTACTTTTTTTTTTAATTGCTTTGCAGTCAAAAATACACAGGAAATACATGTTTGTGGGTCAGACACAAAATTAGTCACAAGTGATTTCTGAATCACAGCAGCCTCATAAGAGCATGTAGTGAAGCACATGAGATTTTACTGGACATTTTCAATAGCACAAATCTTTTAGAACTGGACAGCCCTTAATATTTGCCTTCATTTGTTTAACGTTGAGGCATTACATTAGGAAGGATTTTTTCAATTTTACTTTTCATACAAAAGTTTAAAAAACCCAAACAAAACAACAAAAAGCCCTGTAGCAAACTCTCAGATTCAACTTCTGACTTGTTTACAGAATTAACTGTAAGAAAATATCAAAGACTGGTTCCTGTTATTTAAGGTTCTAGAATTCTCTCTAATAATAACCATTGCTTTTAATACTGGATATTGGTGAATGTCACTAATATTGGTGAATAAGCCATAGGAGTGTTAACATGAGTATTTTGGAGTTTGGAAACTGCAGAAGTAGAAGTTACAGGGCAGACTGGATAATGGGGAGTAGTGTAAGTTACAACCCTAAAAAGATTTATGTGTCTGATCCTTCCTCACCAAAAATACCCACAAAGTAAGTCATTCCACGACTCAAACTGTGTTTACCCATAGTCTCTTGCAGACTTCAATTACGCTAGGCCCTCTTAAACTTTGGGAGAAGAATGGGGAGATGTGTACTAGGATGGAACAGGAAACTGTCCAGGCTTTCTTAAGCACACTTTCCTTCTACTATTGCTTGAATGAAAAGTACCGTCTTTAATAAACAGCTTTCACACTTCGTTCGTGCAGAGTCAGCACTTGCTTTTACTGGTCATAGGGGTGTAAACATTCTGAGTCTTGAGCTTCCCGCAGTGGAGAGCTGTAATTTCCCAGTTTGCTAAACACGCTGGTGCTGTACCCCAGAAACGTTTTGGGTGTGGCAAAATGTGAATTTTGTTGTGTGTGGGTTTTTTATAGTCTCTTTATAGACAGGCTGACTTTATATGGCTTTCTTGTAGCTGCTGCCGCGTTAGTGGTGACCTGGAGCAGTGAAGGGGAGAGTGCTGCTATTGAAAACTGCATAATGAGCCTGGTGAGGGCTGGGAGAGAGCCGGAGGGGCATCAGTCCATTTCCCCTTGCATTCGTGCACTGAGTATCTGAGGAAAGTGCCATGTAGAGCCTACTGTAAATGTGTGTTGAGTGACTTCCTGCTGTAGGCAGCATTTTACTGATCATTGCTGAAATCCTACTGTAGCAATGGCTGTTAACAGACTTCTGCTTTCTCTGTTATGTCAGTGCCAGACATAGTTGAAAGCATTAGTAGAAATCTCAGTGCCAGCTGTGATGGGAGCTCTCATGTAGACAAAACTCAGTTTTTGGTAACAAGCACTGTTCAATTACAACTGCTTCTCTGAAAGCCACAGGAGCGAACCTGTACCAGATTATCAATTACACAACTGAGAGATGAATGGTTAGGAGCAACAGTTAGCAGTTTTCTATAAAAAAAAAAGCATAGCTCTTGCCATACTGCTCCACTTAGATTGGCAGAATAAACTGTACTTTATAGCAATATGGTCACTGAAGATAATTTTTAAGGCCCTAAAATTAAAGCTTGCAATACTTGCCTTCCTTTATCCCCTTTCAGTGAAATTTGCAATGTCTTTCCTATACTGGGTATAGGGATCTCTTCTGTATGTCATTTTCAGTAGGTTTTCCCCCTCTGTTTCTCATAACTCAGCAACAATTTCTTTCTCCATGTCTGCCTTTTTGCTTCATGGGTTCTATGGTACTTAATGGGAATAAGTCCTGGTATGTAGTCTTTGGGTTTTGGACTCTGTAAAATGAAGAATTCTAAATTTTTTTGTGCTTACCCAAAATCTTATTTAGTTGTGTACCTTTAGTGTCTCATTGACCTTTTTTAAAAATAGGAATTTTAACGCACAGAAGGAAATCTCTGACTTTGTGCATAGGTTTTAGTGCACCTTAAATTGGAAGAGGAAAAAAAAATCTGAGTGGGAGTTAAAAGATTATTCCTGGTCCCCAGCACAGCTTAGAGCAGTGCCATGGTACGAAATGTATTCTAGTAGCTTCCTTTTTCAGCTTTATTTAGGCTACTAAGTTTGACTAAAACGTGAGTGCCATTTTCAGACATCCATAGCCACTAGAGGAGAAGGTCTGTGTTTCTTCTCTTCATCACTGCTCCTGAGAGAGCCCAGACTGGCTTCACATTCTTGCTGCTTTCCTTCTGCACCTCTCTAGTGATTACAAAGAAACAATCTGTGTCTTGCAGTTGCTGTTTATCAGGTGTCTGATAGAGCTGAATAACTCAAAACATTCAGGAGGTATTGGGCAAGAAAAAGCACATTCTCAGATCGTTAAAGTCCTGACCTCTGTACTTGATGGATGCAAAAAGGGAGTTGGATATGTGTGTAGGTAATGGTTGTAACTTAAACACAGACACCTTAAAACGTGTATTTATGCTGCAGCAACAAAGATAACTTGATTAGTATTTCTGTTTCAAAGTTTCTAGAGTTGTAAAATTGGCCAGGCCTTTGAGTAAAAGGAGGAGACTGCAGCTCCCAGGGGATGCATATAAGGTAGCTAACACTGTTAGCACTGCATCTGACCCATGATAGAGATCCATAATTGTTGACATCTGTAACAGGGCTAAAGAACATAATTTGATCTGATAATTTCAGGAAAGATGGAACATAATTACACAAGTACTCCATTGTTTTGTGCTGCTCTGTGCCTGCGAAAGCAAGCACAGCTGAGACTTCTTAAAAGAAATGTTTCAATTCCATAGAAGCTGGTGATAAATGACATGTGGAAAGATTTCTTACTTGTTGTAGGTGATCTGACTCTCTTAAGTTCTGCTGCTGTTTGATCTCTGCAGACCTTAAGGAACATTATGCCTCAGTTGCTTCTTTTTCCTACAGCAGTTGAGTGTGTGGTACTGTACAGTTGTTAGCAGAACTCCACAGGCTGAGTTCGTGTTATGGTACCTGAACAGTTTTCAGTCTCTTGTTGCCACATAGGAAGCCAGTAAGGAATGTAAAGCACACTCAGCTGTCCAAGGTATTTGCAGGGGAACTGAATTTGTCTTTGTCTCAAAGTTTTCTGAATGAACCGTATAAACAATCAGCATTACACACAGTGCAAATAACATCAGGTAACTGCTGTCATCCCTTTATATTTCATTTTCCTTTTGTAATGTAGAGATTAAATTTGTTTTCTGTTATATTACTTTGAAAGGCTTTAATTAACATAAACGTAATGACTGAGTGCTCTTTGACATTTGTAATTTTGAAACTTTCTGTTGAGAAAACAAATACCTTTTCTTCCAACTGATTTCTTAAGGTGTTTTTACCTCTGACCGTGTCAAACTTTGTCCTCAAAACCTTTAATAGCCCTGTGACTAACTTCTGCAATGATTTATGATCCTTAGAAATTCTGTAGCTCGAGTAAACTCAAAAGATAGTACAGCTGCTGTTTGCTCCCATAAGTGTGTTTGATAATCAGCCTTACTTAGTTTATGTTGCAGGGGAGTGTCTATACCTAGCCTTTTGTGAATAATAATAATATATTTTAAGACTGTTTAGTCAAAAACCCAGTTATAAAAACAAAATAAAACCCAAACCTTCATAAAGGTGTTACTTTTCTATTTGTCACAGTTGATCAGAAGTGTAAATTTATTTCCGAAGGAAACTGAAAGCAGTTTCATTGTTTGTGTGTTGTTCTAACCAGTCAAGTATCAGCTGCTTCTGAGAGGATATGGAAATCCTTCATAATACTGCCATTTGTCTTGCACATCAAAATAGAGCTGGTTTACGTAGAGCTGTGCACAAATGGTAATGTTCATCTGGGATACTCTTCAGTCTCTCTAGTACAGAGCTGCTTACTGTGGAAGTTAATGAAGCACTAAATGAAGATACCCTTGAATTAGATTTCCTGTATAGCAGCATAGCTGTAAATGCTTACCACTTTTCTAGGGCAGTGTGTGGACTCTTGAATACTGTTTAAACTCAGTGTGCTAGAGTAGTGTTCAGCTTTGTACATCCTCTGCTTTTTGAACTGTTACCTTCTGTACTTACGATGTCTTACTTACAACATACAGAAGAGGATATACAATACACTAACTGGGTGAAGATACCCAAATCCTGGAATTTCTTCAGGAACTAGAGAATTGATGACTGGTCAGTTGTTGTCAGCCATTGGTCGAGCACTTCAGTAAAATACTTCTGTGGCAATAAGAAACAAGTATGCGATGTGGATACAGGTTGATATGGAAAGATAGAGATTTGATTGGAGAGTAGATGTAAACATAATTTACTTAAATGCAGGGAGTCATCCGCTTTTGTTTGGTAACACAAAAATGTGAGTGTATTTCCCTTGTGCTTTGTTTGGGATCTTTTGCAATGAAGATTTGTTTGTTGTAACTCATAGGTTTTAGTTGTTTTGAAGCTCTGTTTATCACTTGCATCAACATTACAATATTTGTACCTTAACATCAGAACAACTTTTTTTTCCTATTTTTATCTCAAATTCTCCATGGTAACTTTCAGTGACTCTTCTTAAAAAGTAACCCTGTGTTGTTCTGCCTGCATCTGCCATTC
>NW_008662255.1:6435-24006 GCF_000695815.1 Acanthisitta chloris
GTTAAAGACTTGGATATTAGCTGGAGGAAGAAGGTTCATATTTTTCCATGTGTGAGGTATTTTTATTTTGCATGGGTTTGTGTTTTGGTTTATTTTTTGAGAAAAGAGAATCTTTAAACTCCTGTTGAAATTTCAGTCTTCATAAAAGTTAAATGTTTATTAAGCCTCAATGCATTTAATTCTGTGTATAGACTTACCTGGGTTAGAAAGTTCTGTGTCCAATATTTTTGATGCCCTTGTGGTCCTTGTTGTTTTGATTCTATGACTGTTGTTTAGCTCACCAGAAAGAGGCTCTTTCAACTCAAGCTCTTTGGCTTTTGGGTTTTTTTTATCATATGTCTTGTGTTTTGATTTTTAGAAAATACTTGATCTGCAAGTTTTACAATGGTATATTGATCTGGCATTCCAAGAGTCTTTGGATCAGAGTCCAGTGCCAGGACATGGACTGTAGAGCAGAAATCTAAACTGGAACAGAAAAAGCAAAGAAATAATTTTTTTTATAGCCTGGCTCACTGCTGGAGCAGCTCGACTCTTTAGAGTAATATCTCTGTGTATTTCTAACTGAATTATTCCATGGATGCAGTTAGATAGCATACTAGCTGACCTGTTTGAAGTATTTGATTATGTTATAAAACTATAGAAAAGTAAGAGAATGTTGAGGTTATGGAGGTCAGGTAAGGTTATCACCTGCCTCACTCCTTCTTCAGTCCATCCAGTTTCTAACTTCCTACCAGTTTCACCTGGATTTGATAGGGAGGAGAGAGAGGTTTTTAAAGCTGTTTCTAAAGGTTTGGAGAAAATTAGCACTTGTGTCAGAGTTGCAGATTCATACCCTCACTGATGGCAGGGCTGCAGGTCTAATTTAAGTTACTTGTTGGTTTTGACTTAATGTTAGCTGATCACTATGTATGCCCAGCCTGTGCTGTGTTTTCCTCTAAAATTAGCTGTGGGGAACAGGAGGGAGGAAGGGAGATGAATAGGAGGCACTTGAGGGTTTCATGGGACATATAGTAAGAAGAAACACTGAGGAGGTGATGAAAGTCAGCAAAGATAAGCACATTTATAAAACACAAATTCATTAGCTCAACACTTTAGATGCTGGAGGAGACAGTGTCTTTTGTGTGATGATTACTGAGAATACATAACCTAAAGTGGTAAAGAATGAACAGGCAGTAGCCAAAACTTGCTTGTAGTTTACCTTTGGAGAGATGGAAAAGTAATTTATTCCTTTCCATATAATTCTAACGTAAAAGAGAAGGTGAACACTAAGAGGGACATCAGTAAAAAGATGTGTGCCTCTGTTGTCTGAGTACATATTTTGTAGTCTTGAGATCATGAAGGTGCAGTGTTGCAGCATTTTTTACAGGGTTCTTGTCTTGTAATTGAGTAGTGAAGTATTAGTGCAAATGGCAAGTTCTTCAGATTTATTTCTCAATCAGTTTCCTCCATCATCTTTGTGATTTGGCATAGTGAGGTGACCTTCCTTTTCAGACCTTGAATATTGATCATTACTAATGACAGTTGAGTTGATCTGGTATGGCAGGGCTTTTTTGTTGTTGTTTCTTCTTACAGTCTTTAGAAAACAGATGGACTATTTGTGTGTTCATTGTTATTCTTTTGAAGTTCCCCATACCAATTTGCTTGCTAAATTTGGTCAGGTCAAGATTTTTGTTTTGGTGAATACTAAATAAATACACTTATCTAATTCTTTGGGATTACCATGTGGAAACTGGTGATAGCAAGATACCTGTGAAGCATATGAATGTTCATAGTTGAATCACTCCCTTTATATACGAAGTCAGGAGCCAAGATTTGTTTGGTGTGGCCCCCTTTATATGTGGTACTGCGAGTAGTTTTTGCCTCTTCTAGTCATATGCAATTTATTTTGGAGTCTTTCAGTCTCTTTGCCAGTCAAAGAGCAATGTCACCTCAACTTGAGGTGGTGGAGGAGTACAACCAGGTCACAACAGAGCTGCCCTGATGGAGAACATGGATCTTTTCTCAGCTTCTTCCCTGAATGTCTGAAATGAAATAAAATCAATGCTCTGAATCTGAATGGATCCTTTTCTCTCTCTTCAATATTTCTTTCACTGGGATTTAAAAATTAAATACCTGAAAGTGAAAAGGTATTTCTCCTTCTCAAGTAGGCAGCGTAACATGACTGAAATAGATACCATATTGTTTGTCTTGCTCTCTAGATGGTTCTGGTGATTTTGATCCTGTAATGAAATAAAGAACTAGAGAATAAATTTTACTAGTTTTGTTGAGAATTAAGTAGGGAATAATGAGACTGTAAAAAAAAAAAACAAACTAGGTTTATTTATGATAAAATTGTATGAAATTGTACTGTAGATCTGAAGCAAGGTTGCAACTCATGTCTTTATGTAAGCCAACTTGGTTGGGGTTTTGGATTGAGTCATACAGAGCTTCAAGATCAAAGCTGTGCGTGCTGCCTGCCTGTCCACCTGCTTGGTGACAGAAAATGCTACCTCGAGTGCAATGACGTATAATATTAACCTGATTAGCAGTTACCAGCCATTCTGAAAACTTTTGGAAGATGAGTAAAGGTGTGAGTGTTAAAAAAATTAAATTAGGCAAGTTATTTCTGCTTGCTGATTCTGTGATGTAGCGTGAATTGACTTTAACCAGGTATAATCACTTTTCACTTATTATATAAAAAATAGTGGTAATAAAATACTAGCTGTGTAGCTTTTGGAAATAAAGGGAATAGATGGAAGAATGGGCAGCAGTAACGAGATGTCTGCTTGAACTGAAGAAGGAGATTGTAAGAGTAAACTCTGAAGTGTACATTATACTTCAGTCCTACTTCAGTGCTACTGTTTCAAATGATTATTCATGTTTACCCAGGCACTTCCAACTTCACCAGGCATCACAAAGGCCATCAGTTTGGAAAGGTGAAGCTGTTCACTGTTAGATAATTTTCCCTGAGCTGTAACTTGTGTTTTGAATGTTTGACTTTATTGAACGTCAGTAAATTTGCATGTTCACAGTAAAAATTGTGTTTCAGGAGCAACGTGAACCAAGGGCTGGAGTCGTGGCTAGGTGTGGAGTCCAGGCAGGGGTGTCAGTAACACTCCAGCTCCTTGCTCAGCTGTCCTGTGTTACTAACTGCCTGTGCAGGTGTTGTGAGGCTTTTCTAGCAAATATGTGGTGGTAACACATGAGAATTTTAAGCGATGTTGATATGGTTTTCATTCCAATGAGTGGGAAGCCCTTCTGGTCATTTTCTGAGTTCTTCATCTTATTGTGTAATTACTTTTGTGATGTTCTGCTCTTGATCAGGCACAAACAGATCTATCTACTAGATATTAATCTGGGAGTGGAGATTCTTGGACTGTGTTTTGTTACTCTGTAGCAGTTTCATGTAAGCACGTGGAAAATTAGTGTTTGCCCTCGAACGAAATTAATATTCCTCTAAAACTAACATGGTATGTAAGTAGACCTTTTTATGTGCTGTGAAGAGTTTGAAGTGAGTGAGGTCATTGTTTTGGGGGGATAATGCAATTTTCTGTGATAGCATAAGATGATACAAGGGAGACTTTTAGTTCTGTGCAGTTACAGGAGCTGAACAGTAGGATTTTATTGAAGGTAGGCTGTGTTGACCTTATTGATACTAGCATCTTCATAGAAGGTGCAAAACCAAGTTTTGCATTCAGAAAGTGATTCATTTTCTTGCTGTGAAGAATGCAGCTTGTTCTGTATCTTAACAATTTTATTAAAATAATTCTTAAAAATTTAGGCCTCTATCAGAACTTTTTTTAAATTCAAATTAAATTTATTAATTCTGAAGGAAAAAGGTCTTAAGTATAAAAAGAATTTTTTTCAGATAGCAGATTTTTTTTCTTTTTTTTGCCTGGCAGAATCCAATAGTTATTAATGTTAGGGTAAACTTCTGGATATATAACAAGCTATAGTAGAAGGCTGGTAAAATTCACATGATTTCCACAGTAAAATTCATCTGTTTTCTCCTATGTTGAGACAATAACTTATGTTTGGTAAAGTGTATCTTTTAAAAATATCACTTGCACACTAATAATTTTACGATCTCTGGCTAGCAGTAGCTTCTGAATAGTAAGATTAGAATTTCTTTTGTCTGTAATGCATTTGATTCAATGACTAAACCCTGCCAGACACAGTGCAGGGATGAGCGTGTTTAGCTTTCTCATCAGTCTTCTAAACCATGAACTTATATTATTTATTATCCACGTTTTAACTGTGTTTAGATGTTGCTTTTGCTACTTAGCAAGAACAACTTGCTGATCAATTCTGTGTTTTCAGTATTAGTATCAACAGTTTTACTGTTTCTGTCTCACAAAAGATGAATACCATGTTAAGATTCCACATGTACACAATAAAAACTTCTGTCTTTTGCCCTTGACTCTTTGGTCAGAGTTTTTGTGGTGCGCTTTTGCTTTTCTTTCTGTCATTGCAGTGTTTGCGCATCTGGTTAGAAGTTTTGCTTTTCCTCTGTTCTTAGTAAATCAATGTTTTCTTCAAAATTATTTTTCTGGAGTTTGGGGGGTTTGGAGGTTGTCTTTACTGCTTTGAAATGGGGCTATCATCCTAATTGCAAAGTTACAGTTTTTGGAGTATTACCTAAATGCTCTCACACATTTGTCATCTGGCACATTAAGAGAAAAGTAGGAATTGTTAGTGGATTACTCAGAACTGGTTTCAGATAGGTTTTTCTTAAAAAGTTACTATGCATAGTTGTAGACTCCATTTGCATAGATATGTTTGTGCTGTTAATTACTGGAATCTAAGGGACCACTAGTTTTAAAATCTATTATCGACTCCTGGCAGATGACCAATTCCTGTGATCAGTTTCGTATCAAAATGAGCAAATTTCATGAGACTCTCAAGTACAATTCTATTACTTTTAAGTTGGAAAAAGATTAAATAATTTTGAGACGTTCCAGAGATCTTTTTATGCTGGTGGCCTAGGACTTGCAGCTTGTATAATGCTGGTGTTACGGTGCAGCTTTGCTTCCCCCAAATTACCAGCATTTTAGAAATGGTTGTGTAAGGAAGTAGTTATCCCTTAGGTAATGTAATTCTTCAATACATAGTGGCTACTTGCATCATCCACTTTGAGTTAGACCACTGAGTTATAAAAATACCAGGAAAATACAGTTGTCTCTGTCTCCAAATTGAACTACTGCCATTCTCCACATTTTGCTCATTCAGCCATTTGATAGTTAGTGATCCTTAACATTTTAGTCATACTATTAATACTAGACTATATGTATACTAGCTTATAAGCAAATTTGAAATGTTTTTCACTCCCTGGTATTTGATTTTTCTTGAGAATTCAAGTATTCTCATTAACAAAGTTATAATTTGTCCACTCATGAACTTCCTTTTTGTTATTAGTTTAAAATTAATCTTATTATAACTTGACTATGCTTTAAGGGAGATTTCTCTTTCTATTGGGATGGAAAGGAACCAAAGTAGATTGGTTTTGTTCCAGCAGGAGAATAATGCTTCATGAAATGCTTCTGCTTTGTATTCTATTTAATGAGGAGGATGACTAATTTAAAGAACTTGGCCACCTTTTTTTCTGATGGTGCTAGAATAAGGATACTTGAGATCATTTGGGTGGTTTTCTTTGCCTATTTTGCAGGTGTTTATTCTGTAGAGTTCATGGAAGACGTACTATAAGTGTGACCGTTGGTGTCTGTATGATAGTCAGAAGGAGTTTGTTTATGAACCTTTATGCAAGACCTAGAACCCTCCTGAAAAGTTGTTCTTCTATTTTTTTTTTGGGGGGTGGGAGTGTGGAAACATAACATTTCTGAGTGTGGGTTTCTTCTTTCCCTTTCAGCAAAGTGGATCTAAGCTTACTAACCTGACCAGCTATGTGGCCATGTCATGTTTCTGGAGTAGGTGTTTTGCAGGGTTTGGGAGGAGTTTGTGGCACTGACCTCCAGCCATAGTCTGAAGGTGAAGGAGTAAACTCCCCATGAGAAATACTGTGTTTTATGAGTTGCTTTTGGGTCATCTGTTTCAATGACCCTTTTTTTGTGTCTGGGGCTACTGCCATGCTGAGCTAACACCATACACTGATCAATGTAAATTCATGGGGAAGACATTCATTACAGTTAATTCTGTCTTATTTACATGATTGAAGTTACCTGGCTAGGTGGTCTTAGTGGGAAAATACAGAAGTTGCAAAAACTTAGTAGGCTAGTGTAAATGAACTGCGTGTCAGCTCTGCATGTTCTTGGTCAGGGAGATGGCTGCTGCAGCTGCAAGCCCTAACTGGTTTCTGTCTTACAGTGATGTTGAATAAAGTACTCGGTGCCTGCAAAGCTTTTAGCAGATAAACCTTGTTTTTTCAAATAAATGGGGGTCATATATTATTTTTCCTTTTTATTTTCTAACTCATAAAATTAAATACAATTGATGAACTTGCTGATATGCAAAATTAACCCTGTTACATGTAGCTCGTTCTTCCTTTCTAGATTTGTCTTAATTTGTGTTGTTTGTTTATCTTGTATTTTTAACAATTCAGAAATTCAGCTGGAGTGATTACTAAAAATAGTAATGTATGTAGCAAGGCATTTCCTTTTCCTGGGAAACTGCGTGATTCCCTTGCAAAATCAGAAAACTACATCTGTTTGAAGCACTGCAATTGGCAGATGGTGTGGGGGGAGGGAAGAGAGGAAGGATTTGGGGGAATGTAGCCCTAAAAAAAAAGTCACACTGTATCAAAGAGGAGATGACTGATTTCTTTTAACTATTTGGTGCATTTACAACACAGAAAGTGTTTAAGGACTTGTTGTGAAACTTCTAAAATGTTACTTCTGTGCAAGCTGGAAACTGACAGCAGCAGTATGTATTAAATTGATGGTTGTTTAGAAAATGAGATCTCTAAAAATACCACTTTAATTTCCTTACTGATTTGCCTTTCAATTCATGAAGTTTAAAAGGAAAACACTAAAAAAAGATTTCTGTTACCTCTCTTAGGTTTTCAGTACTTACTCAAATGAAGACTATGATAGACGTAATGAAGAAGTTGACCCTGTGGCAGCCTCAGCTGAGTATGAACTTGAGAAAAGGGTGGAAAAAATGGAAGTGTTTCCTGTGGAAATCGAAAAAGGTACAATCAAACCTTGAACATTTGCAAGAGATACTAGGTGAAGGAAAGATAAAACCATTTAAAACTGTTTATTCCCTGAATTTAGGTCTTGTAATTCTTCGACTGTGTCTAGGCTTTTGTTTGTAGCTCTTTCTGTTGAATTTTGTGCACATTAACTGGGCAGGCCTTTACTGGGTGCAGATTGTCATCCTGAATTGAAGTTAGGAAGGCTACAGGACAAAAAGGCTTTAAGTAGCATCTAGATGTAAAATATGTTGTCTTTTTTTCTTTTTTTTTAGTGATTTTTTGTATATTTTGTGTGAAAGGACTTGGAATGCTTTGAAACAACTCAGTAGTACTAATTGTTACATCTTGTGTCATGCAGCTAATGTTAGGTTTTTGAATCCTTTAGGTGACAGGGGTCTGGGCATCAGTATCATTGGAATGGGAGTTGGTGCTGATCAGGGACTGGAAAAACTAGGTATTTTTGTAAAAACAATAACAGATGGTGGAGCTGCTCAGAGGGATGGACGGTGAGTTTTTCATTGAGTTGATTATGCTTTTTACAAACTCCTAACTGAGCCCAGTTGTTCTCACTGGATGTGCTGAATACTGTGAATAAAAGTACAAACAGTGAATGCAGCTGAGTGAATTTTACATGCCTGCTTTGTTATTTTTTAAACAAAACAGGGGGGTTATTTATTATAGGACAGTTTTGCAAAGTAATTATAGATCTGCTTACAGCATATATGAGAAAAGCTTAGAATGTGCCCATGTGTAAAAATAGCACAAAATGATGTTGACACCTCAGGACACCAATCACTCTGTAAAGAGTATTAAAAATATCAAAGCAAAAACTGTAAATTTTAACTGGTGATCTGCATAGTAATGGAGGATCAGGAGAGAGTTTTTAAGCAATGAATTTCAATAGTCTCAGAATTTCTTATAAATACTAGTGAGTTTTAAGTGATAGTTGTCATGTAAAAAATACTTCAAGCCAAAATGTTATTGCTTAACTGACAGCTAAGGAATTATTTATTTTGCAGAATTCAAGTTAATGATCAGATTGTTGAGGCTGATGGCATCAGTCTAGTGGGAGTTACTCAGTTGTTCGCAGCCACTGTATTAAAAAACACCAGAGGCACAGTGAGGTATGTATGTTTTCTATGAAATAATGCCATTCTTTCTGTCATTTTTCATCATGCAGAATACAGAACCATAATATGAAAGTTTTACAAAGATGTGGAAGGCAACAATACGGCAAACTAATTTCTTATGCACGTATTAAGATTTTTTGCTGCAAGATAATTTATTTTTCTCCTGCAGGTTTCTGATTGGGAGAGAGAAGCCAGGGGCTGAGAGTGAAGTAGCTCGTCTCATCAGTGAGACCTTAGAGCAAGAGAGGTGTCTGTATGAGGAGCACTATGTTCATGATGACACAGAGCAGGTAAAACATCATACTTAGATATTTTTGAAAGTAGGTGATTACCACTACATGCAATAACTTCCGCAAATGGAATAAATGTTGGTTTGAATCAAATTGAAGCAAAAAAGGATAGCAACTTGTTGAAAACAGAAAGTACAACCTTCATACGTTACTATTATCAAGGCATGTGATTATTACTTTATCAATAATCCAAAGTATATTTTTAAGTATCAGCTGTGTGTGATTGTTTTGTGCATATTTCACGTAGCTCTCCTGTGTGGAACTTTGGTGAAGGTGTTTGCAAGTCATCTTTAACACTCCTCAGAGGTATAAGAAACTAAAAAGTAATAGTAGCTAGTCAATAAATGTTTTGCAGCTGTCTGTAATCCTTGATTGTGTACTTTGGTTGTTGCTGCTACCATAATACAAAAGTGTGTGTGTGTATTATAGAATATCATGCTTCTCTTATTTTGTCAGGATGATGACTATGATGATGATGATGATGAGGATACCTATGAGTCACATTTACATGGAAAATCTGTAGAAGTTTTTGATCTTCCTGAAAATGAAGACATTGGTTTACCACTGGATGTGGATTCAGCACAGTCTCTTCTTAAGTTTAAAGAGGTGTTGTAGCAGTTTCTTAAATATTCTGTGTGATGGACTGGAGAGCATCTGAACCTTGTAGGATGTGTATATAATCTCTTTCTATGTCTCCCTCATTGTGGTTTTGGGTTTGTTTTCTCACATCACTGATAAATCTCTCTGGCAAATGTCCATTGAAGTCTAGGTCTTCTGTAATTTTTTATCCCTATTTCCCCTATGGATATTTATATTAAATGGTCTTTTGATTTAAATTTTAAGAAAAGTCCTTGGAAACAGGCACTAGAACCCTGCTCCACCTCCATCCTTCTGTCTGAACATTACGTTACATGGACAGGGTGCTTCTCTTAGCTCTTGTGTGGTCCATTGGCCTTTGCATGTACTTGCTTCATCGTAGAATGGCTTCAGCTGCAGAGGAGAGCATGGCAGGGACAAGAATGCCCATTCTGAATGGTCTTGAGTGTTGTTGTGAGATGTCTTTCCAGAAGACAAGAAGTACATCTCCAACCCCTTGTTGCAGTTCCTGCAGTCTTCGGGGAAATCTCTGCCTATGTAAAAGCACTTGAATCTGTAGATAGGCTTGGAGAGTGTTTTTATGGTGTATTTTTGAAATCAGTGAATTTGTAAACCCGCTAGGGTTCCAGGCTGAATCCCAGCTTGATTGGAAATAGTATGGTTCCCTTTTCCCAAGGATTTTATCAAGGAGCGTATTTGCTTTATTCAGGGCCGTGGGCTTTAGTCAGGCATTTGAGTGGTACAGTCTCTGGTGCTGAGGGTTCTGGGCTGCTTTGGTAGATTTAAGTGCCTGTCACTTTCACTCTGTGAGGAGAAAAATACACTGCAGAGGAACTGTTTCATGAGATGCCATTTGTTGCTACATCAGCTTATTTTTGTGAAGGATTTGTATTTTGCAGATCTCATTAAGTCTGTTCTCTTGATAACACTGATGGTATTGGGGAAGTAGAAATTTCAGACTTGATCTCTAGAGAAGATTTACGATTTTTCTAGGTTAGAAGCATAGCAGCAGGCTACAGCATCTTTTCATACCTGCTGTATTTACTTGGGATACAATTATATTCTCTTCTAAAATCATTACTGTGCTGTTACTAAAATAATCTAAATTAAGAATAGTCATGGATTCACTAGTTTTGTGTTTGGTGCACTGTGCCTTGCCAAAAAAAGACCCAAAAAACCCCAGGGTTACAGATGGAAAGCAACATACAAGAAATACTACTTGTCAAAAACAATCTTCACATTTGGCTTAGGTATAGCCTTTATCCATTTCTAATAATCCTGTGATGACTTGTGATGTAAAAGTACATGGCTTAATTTGAAAACAAAGCCAGCACATATATTTGCAAGTACTGATTGTAAAAACATTTAGTGCTGTTAAATTTTCACTTGATTCTGTATACCAGTTGTCATCATAAGTGCATTGGTGCCTTTTCATTCTCCTGGCACATTGAAAGGTTATTTTAATCTCCTTTTAATTTCTCAATTTATAGACAACAATATGGGATTTTTAACAATAGATGGTTGGGTATTGATTACAGTGGAACTTTCTTTGGTTTTGAATTATTTTTTCTTTTAAATAAAAGCTCATGATTATTTCTGTAATTGGCAAATAATTAAGTTGACTTTATGCCCCTATTAAATGGTTTGAGGAAAAAGGGAATCATGGACAAATACTTAAAACTTGTATTTCAAATGTAGTTTTGTGTGTGCTCATACAATTTTTTTCATTTGTTTCAGCTACAATTAAAACATGCAGTAGCAATAGCTGAAGTGAATCAACTGAAGGAGAAAGTAAGTTTTCAAAGACTCCTATTTGGTGGTGGAGTTTTTTTGTTGGGTGGTTTGTTTCGGGGATGTTTTTTATTTTTGCGACTACCAATTTTACTAGGAATAGGCTGAATACAGAAGGCAGAAATCCATTTAGGCCTCGGGTGCTGTGTACTCTGTCATGGTAGACTGGCATTTCTAAGCTGAAGAGCTATGCTCAAATTAAATGAAAAAAAAAACCAAAACAAAAGCCACACAAAACAAACAACAAAAAAAAATCCCAGACCCCAAATGCCATTTTTAAACAAATGCTTCAGTATTACTGTTTAGAGTAACTGACTACAGTGGAGTATGGTGTGAGACAAACTCCTGAACAAATAGGAGAACAGTATCAGTGGATTGAACTTATTTTATTTGAGTATAGATTTGGAACTTGCAGACAATTGTTTGTGGTTGTCTTTCTGTTGCCAGAAAGTTGTTTCTGTTACACTCCTTGCCCTCTTTGTGTGTGGATGGGCAGCACTGGGTTCCGTGTGCTGAGAGATTGCATGTGAACTGTTTGCCTGTCTTGTACACTCTGATTGTTACTGTTCATTTTCTTACTGCATTGCTCCCTCTGAGTAAATTGTTCTTATCTCAACCTGTGATCTTTACCTTTTGTGCCTCCCAATTCCCTCCATCCTGGGCAGGGGGAGGGGATGGGAGAATGAGTGAGTGAGCAGAGCACAATCTGGGGGACTCCAGTGGGAACACTAAATTGGGGAATACCACTTCTCAACCAGGGCAGTTACCCTGTTTCCCCTCTTTCCCCCCTCAAGTCTCTGACCTGCTCTGGGTGGAGAGGTTTTTTCCCCAGCTTTTTTTTGTGTGAGGATTGGTTCAATGCTTCTGCTTACTCTGAAAAAGTTTCTTGTTCTTTTTGCTGCTTTTTTCACTGATGCAAATTCATGCATGGCCTTTCTCTGGAAATATTCATTGTGGGCAAGCAGCTTCTTTTATTCCATTGCCCTTCTGAGTTGCCTTGCTCAGAAATGTGTACCCTAGGCCAAGTTGCAACATGTTGCTGGGAGCAGGTAGCAAGTGGAGAGGGCATAGTACTTCAGATTGCAATAATTTTCAATATCAGTATCTGTTGGGGTTTTTTGTGCACTCTGAAATTGTTGAGAGCTCCAAGTGTAGAAAGGCAAGGCAGACAAAACATCCTTGTGATATGATAGCTCCCATATTGACTTCTGACAGTGTTCTTCCTCCTTGCAGTGTTGTTGAGATTTGGTGCAACTGCATTGCCAAAAAGCTGTTAAAAATGTTAGTGTTAGTACAACTTATAGCCACGTTCTTAATTGAAGAAATTATTGGTCCTTTCAGCATCAGGTGATCTTAACTGGCTTCAAAAACAGTGATTTTCTCAGTGTAAATGGTGTCCCCAAAGGAGTCATGGACTAACTAAGCACTATCTTGATTGCTCACTCTTCCAGGGCCTGGAGAGCCTCACATGTTAACATTCCTTTGTATAATGTGGCTGCTGTCAAGCTGAAGGGGTTTATTGAGGAAATGTTTGGTGGTTTTGTACATTAGCTCAAGGAAACAAATCGTGTATATGTCATCATTTATTAGGAAGACCAGTGCCATATAAAATACCAGGGAAAATCAACTGGTCTCATTGGTAACAAAGTAATAGGACAGGGAGCTTGTCTTGTACAGGTTAATATTTTTGTCTCTAGTTGACTTTGAGGGTATTCAAAATAGGTCTCTCCAGAGGTACTAAAATGTGGTAAGATCTTTACAATATAAGCTAACAAGGCCTTGCTCATTTTATCTCTTTAGAAAGAAGCAATACCAGTGAAGAAGTAGCAAAAGACTTGAGTTTCAGTTCAAAACTTAGTTGGATTGGAGTTAAAAGAGTTGATGTGATTTCTTTTAAAGTTGTCTTGTTTTAATATTCCTGATAAATGCATAATTGTTATTAGCTATTCTCTACTTCAATGTATATGAACAAATGGGTTTTATTTCGTCTTTTAGTTTAGATTAATTCCTTAAGTATTAATCTTTTCAGTTAAAAATTTTTGAAGCAGAAAAAAATGAATGGAAATTTAATCAAGCCCAACTGCAGCAAAACTTGGACGAAAGCAAAGAGAAAATTAAAAAGTTGGAGACCTACTGGTTAGAGGCACAAAATTTATGCAAGACAGTAAATGAGCATCTTAAAGACACTCAAGAACAATATGATGCCCTTGAAAAGAAGTACAACAAGGCCAAGAAATTGCTTAAAGATTACCAACAAAAGTAAGTACCCCAAAATACCAGGACTCTTCATTGTGTGTTTTGTACATTATGGGAAAAGCTGTTGGCAATACCTAGAGATGGGGTTTGTAGGGTTTGCTTAACACACTTTGTTTTCATTTATCAAGGTTCAGGGAAGCAGTGGGGTACCCGTGCTGAATTCTTCTATACCTTAAATCACCAACTTCTGGAAACGTTTTTGTCCAAAGATTTTGCTGCTGATTTGATTCTTAGCTTAGGAAAAATGATTTAGTATTTCAATAATATTTTTTGTAACAACTTATTTGAGAAGCTGTAATGTATCTATACTTTTAAAAGGACTACGTGAAATTTGACATGAGGCGTTTTGCAATACCTTTTGCTGTTTGGGAAAAACCCTTAGCTTTAGCTGACTTATATGTTCCAGATAGAGTAGGCATCAATGGATGTTTTATAGGAGCCATATGCATGTGATAGGACAAGGGGTAACAAGTTCAAGTTGAAGGAGGGGAAATTTAGATTAGATATCAGGAAGAAGTTTTTTTTCTGTGAGGGTGGTGAGACACTGGCACAGGTTGCCCAGGGAAGCAGTGGCTGCCTCAACCCTGGTGTTCAAAGCCAGGCTGGATGAGGCCTTGGGCAACTTGGTCTGGTGGGAGGTGTTCCTGCCCATGGCAGGGGGTTGGAACTGAATGATCTGTAAGGTCCATTCCGGCCCCTAAAATTCTGTGGTTCTGTGATACGATTTTATGATTTAGTCTGAGTTAGGAGTGATATCTTGTATGGGGAGTAAAAGGAATTATGAGAAAAATTGAGAGTTTGGGATATGTATCTAGTCCATTAAAATGGCAGCATAAGGACAGTGTCTTCAATCTGTTAACAGGTTTGGTTTCTTTAGTGGAAGTAATATTGCTTATTAGATAACCTGCGTAAGACTCAAACGCTGTTGTCATGCAGCTGTGTCTAATTGTTCTGCCTTCTTTCCTCTTAGCTAAACAAGAACTAAGTGCAAAATATTTCTAGATGTGTCTTGATAATACAGAACACAACTGTTGCTTTTGGTAGTTACTGTAAGCATATAATTCTGTTGTCCCCAATTTCTCCAATTGCTACTTATTTTTAAAGCTAGTCTCTATTTGTTCTGTAGTCTGCATCCAGAAATGTTGCTTTTCACAGTACATTTCTTGTGCTGTTTGAGCTCTTTCAAGGTCTCCTTTCCCCTCTCCTTCCAAGCCGATCCACATGGAAGTCCAAAAGTATGTTAAGATGACTGCTAACATGCTAATTTCCATTTTCTCACTGTTTAGCAAATTCCCATTACTCATTGGACTGTCCCTGAAGCTTTTGCATCTTTTGCAGATGTTTTATGCTAATTTTCTGGGTTTGTGTGTTGTTCATCTGACACAGCCCAAAGCAGCTTTTATTTTTGTTTCCTTCCTGTAGTCATTGTTTGTTTTTGCAAACCCAGCCTTTGCAGTTTGTGTAGGATGAACCAAGCAGAAACTTTGAAATGCAATTTATTTTCCTACAAAGAATTTTACCATAACTTTTGGAAGGAAAATACTGTGTCTGCATGTATCTTTGCAAAAGAGAGTAAGATGTAATGACTGGAGTTGTGTGTGTATTGCAGGCTTAAATGTATGTGTAACTTGACACTTATAAAAGTAGAGAGATGATTGTAACTTTGGAGAAAAAGTGTTGCTGCATGTTCTCTTTCTGCCCAGAGTAAATGAGATGTGTGTGTTTTCTTCTGAAGACAGCAGAAGCATACAAATGCATAGGCCATTTTGTGACAGTACAAGATGAGTGAATCAGTTATACCTTACAAACTCATTTTTGTTGCCATTTACTAATTGAATGTTTTTTAGTAAATGTAGCTGTGCCTGTTTTTATTTTGCATATTTCTCTGTGTTTCTGTATGTTACTGTTTCATAGATCTGTGTATATTTCTTTCACCAGAGAAATAGAATTTATGAAGAAAGAAGAAGATCATTCAAGGTTACTTGAAGAGAGAAACCAGAAACATGCAGAAGAGCTGAAAATATATCAGGAAAAAGTAAAGCAATATTATATTTTGAAATAAATTAATTTCTGCAGTCTTGGAGAGTTCTATCTCACTTCTGAATTTTAATTCTTGCAGATTTCAGAGCTTGAAAATAAAGTACAAGTATATCAGAAAATGCCTTATATGTTTGAAGGTGACAGTTTATTGGAAGATGCCTGTCAGAGTCCAGGCCAATCTAATGAACAGTCAAAGATAAAAGAAGAAAATGAAAAAGAAACCAAATCAACAGAAGAAAGAATAAATTCTTTAGATATGTTAATTTCTGGTAAGTAGGCTGTCAGATTTTTTTTTATTTGCACAAAAATTAGGAGGACTTATACGTGTAGTGGTTTTTTATTGTTAAGTGCTTGCTATTTAATTCTGAGTAAATGTTTGACCTGAGCCAGAGTACATAGTTGTGTTTAGGTTTCCCCAAGACTTTCAGTATTTTAGTAATGAGTTCCTTAAATGTTGTGGGAAAGAGGAGAGAGATGGAGAGACAACCATTTTAGTGGTTCCTCAGATTGTTAGTGAAACCAATGTGAGATTAAAACACTGATACGTCATTTTAAGTCTGTAGTTGCTGTGATTTCAGCAAAACCTTCTGATTTTTTTTTTTTATTTGTCTTGTAATTTTATGCCCAGAGTCTTACAAAATCTCAGATGGAGGTTCAAGTGAGAATCATATTTTTAAAATATTTGATACTTATGTACTTTGTAAAGAGTTTCTGTCTTAAAGAATGAGGATAAGAAAGCACATTTTGGGCACAAATTTTCATCTATTAGAGAAGAAAACTCAGTTTTCAAGCCATAATGCAATTATGTTCTCATGGATTTTATTATTTTTTAACTGAAGAAGTTGGGTAGAAGTGTATTTCAAATTAATTAGAAATTGCTGTCACAATGTGATTATAATAGTGTAGTATAATATAAGCAGTATTTTCATATAGCAACAGTTAACAGAGTAATTCTGATTCAAATTTGGGATATTTTTCTGGACAGTGGGCTGGTGAAGATGCCTATCAGTTTTTGTTTGGTTTTTTTTTTCTAAAGAAGTGCATATTTGTTGCAGATTTTGATGCTTGTGTTGGGGATACTCCCAGATTAGACACTAGTGCCCACAAAGCCAAAGCTCAGCTTGCTTTGAAAGTAAAGCGCCAGCCACCTTCTCGATCAAAGCTGAAAGAATCTCTTGGGGCTGGACAGCAGACTGCAAATCTACAGGTACTGATATTGGTAGATAATCATGCCTTCAGGAACCCAAATGTATGTTCAGTTTTATCTGTTTGCAATTTTAAGTGTTGTCCATGCTTCGTTCAGACTGTGCCAAAGCATCGTATTGTTTGTGCTGTATCAAGTGAAAAACCCTTTTTGGGTTCATACCATGTATGTGAACTCTGGCATGATATTTTTGTGGCACAGTTAATTTGAAGTTATCAAAGATCTATGCAAGCTTATTGCATTCCAATTCTGCTTACTGAAAGATTTTGATACAGTGATATGTTGTGAAATATACTCCTCTATGTTATTATTCGTTCATCTGAAACAAGTTAGGTACCAAATTTCTTCAGAAACTAAACACTTCTGAAATGGTTCATTATTCCATAAGTCATCATTTAAGTTCACAAGAAGTGTATCTGTAAAATATTCTAGCATGTTGCTGGAAAACAGTTGAAGAATTGAGCTGTATATAGTCAGTATGTGAGAGAGCCTGTCATAGAACAAGAATGCTGAACTAATTCAGTTAGACTGAGAAGTGGTTGCATTGAATTGGAATGGCCAAGGTGTACCAGAACATTTCTGACTTGGCTAGAAGATGATGATTTGAAATGTACAGAAAGATCTGTATAGGATTGGGTAACAGAGAGCCTATACAATCAGCTTCATGCAGTTTAGATGATATCCACGAGTAAGTTCAGAAAATTTTCTGAACTGAGGAAGTTTGTATAGCATAGCTTATCCTTCCATCCTGGTCAAAGATCAGACAGTAAATTAGTATGTCATGTTTGTCATAAAATGACTTTTTTATTTGTTGAAGGATGAGGATTCAGAAGAAACTGTTCTCAGAGAACCTTCCACTATATACCTAACCAAGACCTTAGAAACAAGTGAAAAATTACCCTCACATCTGGATGACGCAGAGAGAAAGATAGAAAAGCCTGAAAAAAGAGAAAGCACAGAAAGTCCTCTTGAGTCAAGTCCTTCTGCTTCCACACACTCCTCTCCAGTGTACAAACCAAACAACGAGAATAGCGCAACCACCACTCGTTCACCTCCTCCTGAAGAGATGACTCCAAATTCTCCTCAAGGATATCTCAAGAATGTTAAGCAAAGAGAATCAAAAGGGAAAGGGAA
>NW_008662255.1:24022-31048 GCF_000695815.1 Acanthisitta chloris
GTTTATTATTATTTTAATCCTTCAGGATTGAAGTTTTGCAGAGTTTAGATATAGTCGTTAGAGGTCCTAACACATTTCTGCAAGGCACTAGCCTTGTAAGTGGCAATGTATTGGGGAGTAAGTTTGACCGAATTCCACATTCAAAGAAAAATTCAGTGTTGGCTTTGTGCTTCCAGATGCTCTCCAGGTGTTTAAACAAGATACAGATTCTGAATATTATGGGAATTACAGCATTATTCATCTTGCCTTGGTAGGATATTTCTCACTAGAAGAAAGTTAAAGGTGTTATAATCAGCTTAGTCACAACTAATCATTATTTGATAGACAAATTTGGCTTTTTTTTCCTTAGGAATAATTGATAAAGGGATAGAATATAATCTTTTAAATGTTTGATACTTTCTTTAAGCAGCTAGCACAAATGTATAAAGGCAGATAATACTTGCTGTCTTTTCTGTGCAGCTCTGACAATATCCTTCTTTTAGCACCCTGAAACAGGATTTGTTTTATACTCTCCTCATTTAGTGTGTTTCTGTAGAGTCTTAAAAAACAATTCTCTTCTCCAGCTTCTGTTAGTTTAAAAAAACCCCAACAAAACAAAACACAAATTTAACAAAGCAAGTAAATAATATGTAAGTAATTTTGCTTTATTTTTACAGAGGTTTTTTGTGATGGTGGAAGCATTGTAAACATTGGGGTTTTTTTTACATTGGCAGACTCCCTGGCAGAGCTAATTAATGCAGTGTATCAAAGATGAGGATTAGTATTGGAAGCTTACTCTTTGTGGGCAAAATGACACTAAATGCTACTTTCTGCTAGATTGTTGCTTTCTAACCCTATTTAAATGTCTACCTATTATTTCATTGAAATAATCCTTTCTATTACCTTGCCATCCATTCATGTTTAAGTCTGTATTTTAACCTAGTGTGCTGCATTTAAGAAATTACCTCTTTTCTTAAAATATTACCTCTGGAAAGAGAGGTGGAAACAAATGTCAATATTAAAATTAATTTGTCTGGGTTTGTATTTAAGCTGACAGGAAAAATAATCAGTTTAACTGTAGTTATAATTTGTTGGCTGTTCATGTTTAGAAAGAGTGGTTAACTAATTAGCTAAAGTTCTGATGTTGATCAGAAACTACTGATCACATATGCCCCCCCAAAAAAGGGGAAAAACTTTTTACTATCCTGACTATTCAGCATGTAAGCTTGGAGATAACCATTATATGTTTCAGGAAGGATCATCAGCTGGTGGAGTGGTGGGGACTTGTCTTCAGTTTTGTGTAGAAACACTATTTTGGGGTTTTATGATTCTTGGAGGCATCTGCACATTGCTTCATGTCAGGAGTTGTCTTGAAGGCAGAGCTTAAAACCTACTTTCACAGAATCACAGAATAATCAGAGTTGAAAGAGACCCTTGAGGGTCATACTCCTGGCCCTGCACAGGACATCCCTGAGAATCACACCCTGTGCCTGAGAGCATTGTCCAAATGCCTCTTGAGCTCTGTCAGGCTTGAGGCTGTGACCACTGCCCTGGGAAGCTGTTCCAGTGCCCAAACACCCTCTGGGGGAAGAACCATTTTCTAATCTCCAGCCTAAACCTCCCCTGACACAACTTCAGACCATTCTCTCAGGTCCTGTCACTGGTTGCTAGAGAGGAGAGGTCAGTACTGCCCCTCATGAGGAAGTCGTATCCAGCAATGAGTTCTGACCTCAGTCTCCTCTTCTCCAGGCTGAACAGACCAAGTGCCCTCAGCCACTCTTAAGGCTTTTGCTCAAGGCCCTTCACCATCTTTATTGCCTCTTTGAATGCTCACTGATAACTTAACACCTTTCTTAGACTGTGGTCCCCAAAACTGCACACAGTGTTCAAAGTGAGACCAGAGCCATGCAGAGTATTTTTGTCTCACAAAAAGTAGGCTGCATCCCTTTCATAGACAGCTTAGTTATGAAACACCTGATTTGCAAGACAAAACATTTAAGTCATTTTCAAGAAATCTAGTAGCCTGAGAATTTAAAAGTACATTTAGGACTTGGAGTAATCTGTCACAGTCCACTGAGAAGAGGTAGTGTGTTATTTAAGCTTGTCAATTAATTTCACTTACTAATTGAGAATTTGGTATTGAACATGCTTCCTTTGGTGGAAAACTGAATCCTATGATGTTGTATTCCAGTTTAGAAAATGTGAGTCTTGGAGGAGCTTTGAAGTCCCAGTTGTTTCTTTGGAATAATTGCAGTTTGTATACCATTTCCAAGAAACTGTTTGTTAGGGCCTGTCTGCTCTCCCTGTGCTGACTATCATGTTGGTTAGACACGCCGAGAGCTACCAGCTTGCAAATGTAGCCCATGTTTGAAGTGGCTAGCCTGGGCTAGCTGCTGGACCAGAAAAGAATACAAAAGGGACATCTTTAATACTTCAGATGTAATAAAGGTTGATTAAATGCTCTGCTTGCTCAACTGTTGCTTTAAAAAAGTAGTTTCTTTTTGCATCTTATACCACTTACCTAGTTGTGTATTTTGAAGTTGGCATTTTGCAAAAGAAAGGTACTGTTTTCTAGACCCATCTTAAACTACCTTTTGTTTGTGATTCATTGAACCAAAATACTGTGGTAAGTTTTATCTTTCAGTAGACAGTATGGAATTACTGTTTATCAAAAGCACTATTTTTGAACAGTCATAAGCAACTGTTGTGTTGCCATTTTTCAATGGTACAGCACAGACAGAATGATGGGAAGATGCCATAAGGAATAACTATGTTGATATGGCGATAGTATTTTCAGCTAGTATCTGTGTGTGAGAATGTGAATTTTAACACTATCACTCAGGTTTTAGTATCTGACTTACAAGCATCATCCTTAGAATTGAAACTTGTGGGTATTTTTAGAATAGCATTTTTATTTTTCACCCCTCTATGAAAAGGAGAAGAAAAGAAAAATGAAGATCGGTCAGTGGAAACAAGTGAAGGAACATCGTCAGGGAAGTCCAAAAGGAGATTTCCAGATTTTGGGTGAGATTTTACATGTGCTCCTTTGGAAATAAAGCGGTTTTTATGTTAATTCTGAGATTATCATGCTCTTTAAATAAAAAATGTTTAGGAAATCCAGTAATGCTACTTCATAGCAGCATCACTGGACAGAGCCTTTTTCTTGAATTTGTAATGTTGCGTTCATGTTTCTACCACATTTTCATTTTATTTATTTATACTTTTTCCCTCAAAGAATTTCTTGGAATTCTTTTATCTGAATGCTCCATTTCTCTATGAACTAAATTGCAAATCCGTGCATAGTTTTATGCCAAAATGTTGATGCCTAGACTCCAATGCCATGCCCTGGTGGTGTTACAGTATAAAGTAGGTACCTGTTTTGCCTTAATTCCTTCTGCAGTAGAAGTGTCATTACATAGGGTTTGGCTATGTTTGCTGCGTACTGAACTGTTCCTTGGAGGCAGGCAGCAGTGAGGAGTGGATTTCTGAACTTCATTTAGAAGATGAGATTTCCCACAGGGATAAAACACAAGTGCAACCTGCATATTGTATGGAAATAGTGTGGTAACTGAACTCTGGGGATTTGGGAGAAGAGTTGCTACATTTTGCAATAAGCTTTGCTCCTTTGGAGACAGGTATAAAGCTTGTTGAAGACACTGGTACTGCAAAAAATGCAACACAATATATAACATAAAAATGATAACTTATTTCACACACAGATAATGTAGTTAGTGACTTTGCTCAAGTCACTGTGTATTGCATAGGAACATTTATATAGCAATAAAACTGTGTTCTTCCTCCTGGTTGTAGCCACTCTATGCTGGGTTTCTTTGGGCATTTTGTGTTTCTTTTGGTTATATGTGATCTTTGACAGGGTATTGTCATGGTTCGTAAATAAAGTATGAATGACAGACCTCTTTTTAAATTGCATGCATAACCTGCAAGGTCATGCTTTGTGTAGCTGTTGAAATCAATGTAAAACCTGAGAAATGTATACACTTGCTGATTACAGAAAACGTTGTGCCCTGTAAATGTGTTTTATGAATCTGTGTTTTTTCACTTCAGGGGATTACGGAAATCTGGGGGCAAGGGTAAGAAGCAAGAAAAAGAAAATCTAAGAGGTTCTCTAGACAGCAGGTAGTTCTTTTGTTAATTTAATAAAGACATGCTGCTTTCCTAAAATTTGTAACCTCAGAATTTCTTTAAAACTGTCATTACTATCATGTTTGATCTTAAAGCACATTCATATGTAACAGTGGCAAAATTAATAATTAAAAAATAATACAGTGATGCACAGATGAGCTTCTAATCTCATGAAATAAGAAAAATATGCAGAAAAGTGTAGAGGAAACAACAAATACGAACTGTATTTTACTTAAGAAGATGAATATTGAGTAAATTAAATTAACAAATTATTTGAAATGGTTAAATTTTGTGAAATACTGCAGAAGTTCTTAAATTTGTGTTGTTTAATAACTCAAATTATTTTGCATGGATATTTAAGAGCAAGTATCAGTTTTCAGTTTAAGTCTCAGTCGTGCTGTGAAACTGTTGAAAATGAGTGGTGTGTGTTTTGCATTTGTTCTTGTTTGTGGCATGGAGGGTGTTTTGCTGTTCTTGTTTAAACACAATTTAATCTGCTTATCTCAGAGGCTCCCGAGAACTGTTAGATGACTCTGGCAACAACCTGTCTGCATCAGATTCAGATTCCCCTGTTCCTACCTGCATGCCTTTCTCTTGGTTTGGAGACAGCCACAAAGAGCCTCAGAGTTCTAGTAGCAGCCTGCACGTTGCTCAGAGCGGGCAGGATGGTTGTGAGCACGGTCAAGAGAGGAACAGAAACAAGGTAAAGATGACTAATTTGTGCTTTGAATATTTAAGTGTTGGATCTTGATAAAATATAAACATGAGTAGTTACTATGTGGAAGCCTAATGACTTAGTCCTTTGCCACATCACCTCTCACAAATATTGCTGCAGAAGTTTGAGATTTTACATTCCTTAGAAACAAACTCTGTGAGTGTTCCTGTTCTTTCCTGTTTAGTTGAAGCACCAGTAGAGGCTATTCAGGCTGAAGTACTATCTAAGGAGAAATCACAGGGTATGTTTTTTCACTGGTTTACAATGCTAGAAGTAACACCAGCTTTAGGACAGCATAGTTTTAAAAGCCAGATCTGTTCCCAGTCTAGTACTTGAAGGAAGTGTACATAAACAGAGGTCAGCCTTCCAAGCAGTTGACCAACCAGTTCTTACTATACTGGAATGTAGGGTTGGGGTACCAGATGTGTGGAGGAAGATAGTATCCTGGTTTTCATTAAGAAATTTAGTATTGAAAGCCAAGAAACACATCCTTAGAACAGTCTCTCTTCCAGGAAACTACTTCTGAGTAACTGATAATGTTCTAATAATTTAAAGCCATTTAACCAGATCTTACAGTAAGGCTGTACAGTTCAGTCTATAACCATAAAGTTGCCATCTTTACAGTTCAAATTATTTGAAAGAAATAGGTTTAAAAAGTAAAACATTTAATGTCTGTGCTGTCTAAATATTTGGTAAAATCTATTTCGATGTTCCTAACAATCTTATTAACTTCATTTTTGTTTCCTTTGGATTTTGTCAGATTGAAAATTATCGTTATTTGAGTAACCTCATAAGCTAGCTTTATTTTTGAGTTTCACACTTTTACTTCACATTGGATGGCTAAAATACCCTTTCATGTTTTCCTTTTCTTCTGTGTTATTAGAGAGAAATGAGTTGCATATCTGCAAGAAAAGCTTGCCAGATTGTAGTCTGTAGAGTTGCTGATGTTTTGCAGAGATGACAGATAACAAGTTTGCTTTCCATGTGTCCAGACGCTAATTGCACTAAATACATATTTTTAGAATTACCTCCTGTTTTGTTAGTGTGAATTCACAGTCCCTGTGAGAGGAATAAGTTGTCTGCATATGTAGTTTTTAAAAATTACAGAAAGTGGTTTTAGAGCCATACAGTACCTTACTGTAACACAGGCACTTAATAGGAGCAGGAACTTTTAAATCTCTAAATAGAACAGAACTTTACAGACCACTGCCCAGTGTGTGTCAGTCTTGTGTATTTACAGCTTTTGCACTGTTCACTTCTATTGAAGCATGCAGTGACCAAAAGATGTTTCTGTAAATAACCCAAGGATCTGGAAGGGGATATACATATTTTTGATTAAATAAGAGTTGATCTCTTAATAGGCTGTAGCAAAGCTATCAAGAGATATTTTCTGTATAGATAAGCATTCAGTTGTTTAGCTTTCAAAGTCATGGATTCAGAAGAAACCATTTGTCTGTTTCTTTCTTTCCCCTTCTTTTCTGTATGATTCAAATAATTTTTCTAAGCACAGTAGAAGTCCCATTGCTGCGTTTTGGCTATAAGCACCCATAATGTGCTTAAGCACCTCTGAAGGTGTTTATATAGACACCTCTTTGACAGTCAGAAAGGTAGAGATCTGATCAGATTGGGTACTGTCTTCCTTTCCACACTGCCCTGAAATAATAGCCTTTTCTGCTTATTGTTACATACTTTATCCAAGTTGATTATCATTTTAACTTTCCAGCTGGTTTCTTGCCTACTGGTTTGGGTTTTTTGTTTCCTTCTCATGCTCCAGTATGTAATTGCTGCTTGCTGCTCTTTTCCTTAGTGCCAGCTGCAAACCAGCAGCCAGAAGCATATACAAGTCTCCAGCTATATTCCTGCTTTGTAAGATAGTAGAAAGCTGATCCCATTGAAGACCAGATTCTCAAATATTAGTAAATCATTAAAGTATACTTGTCCTCTCCAGAGTCAGTCTGTTTTCATTCTGCAGTGTTTGGGGTCTTTTATCAAGATGGTAATGTGACAGTAGCTACTGCTTGAAATGAATGACTTAGTGTTGTAGATCTTAACTTACAGTTGATAATTAAGTTTGCACTACAGTAACAAGGCTTTGGCTTGTTTTGCTATGAAAAGATGTTAAAACTGACAAAGAAACATGCTTGACCACTCAGCAGTAAGTCTTGTTAATAAAAGAATGTAGCAGCAGG
>NW_008662255.1:31062-36290 GCF_000695815.1 Acanthisitta chloris
GGAAGAATACTCCTTTTTGTTGATGTTAACTCAAGATGTATAAATAAAGCAATATGTAGCAAGTATAGTATTAGTATTTATTGGGTTTGGGTCTAGTATCCTATGTGATCATTTGAAAGCATTTCTTAAAGAGCAGGTGATAGTAGAAACCTTAACATTAGAACTTTGTCGTGTAAAGAAATCTCTTAACTCTTGTTAGAGATTAGTCTTTTGCATTGTGTATAATTTCTGTAGTCGTGGTTTCGTCTTGATAATGTAAGGAATATAATTATATTTTAACTGATTTCTCTTTTTGCAAAATTACCTCTTTAAAGTTACTGTACCCTTTTGTTTTCTTAAAAAGATATCGAAGTTAGTTTTACACTTACAGTTAGACAAAGTAATGAGTCAACTTCTTGTAGCTTGTGAAAGCTAGAAACAGAGAAACTAAAACCCTGTGATCTGAGTGCTTGCAGATTCTAGCCTTATGGGACTTCTAAATTGCACTGTTCTTAAACAGTCCCTGTACGTAATCTGCCCCTTGATTTAGTCCCATTCTCTGGTACAATAAACACACATCCATACTGTTCCTCTTCATTGTTTGTCCAGGGCACTGTTTTGCTTCTGTGAGTGTGTATTCAGTGTTTTGTTTGTGATGCAAGGAAAAGCAGTGTGGTATAGACTGTTTCTATCCTAGTCCCTTAAATCTTAGGAAGCATACCTATAAAACCTCTTCCGTCCAAATTCTGTGCCCTTCAAGAAACAAAATCTTTGCAACTGGCTCTAAATCCTTAAAAGGGAATTATTCCTTCTGTAAACTGAATAGGAGCAGGGGGAGGAGAAAAAATTACAACTGGTGCTGAGATGATTTCTCTTTGGCTGTGTTTTCTTCATGTTTTTTCCAAGGTTTTTGCTTAAATACCATCGTGTTGGTTGGGGGTTTTTTTACTGCTTTTTTCTGAATTGTCCTTGATTTTCTTTGTAAGGATAGAGTGAACTGAGAGTGGCTAAAAGAAATGCTGTTAAACAGGTTTTCAGTTAGGGTTGAAGTTAATTTGAGAATAGGTTCATGGGCAAAGTATTCTATTATTTCTGTAATAAGTCTTAAATCTAAAAACTGGAGAAGTCCCTAAAATATAATGTAATTAATAAAATAATCTACATGGTAAATAGAACACCATTTTTCTGTCAAGGACAGTACCACACAAAGGTAGCAGGAGAACTCAAGTTGTGATTTGAGGGTTTCTTGGTGATGTTTTATCAAATGTGCATTGGTAATTTAGAGTATAAGGGAGCACAAAGATCCAAGTGTGCAGCCCCAAAACAAAAATAGAATAATCTGGAAAATTGAGAGTTCAGGTTAAATTGATATCAGAACAGAAATACAGAAGTGCTCAATGAACACAACTGCGAAGACATAGTTCTCTAATAGGAGCATAATTTACTAAAGAAAAATGTCTTTAAGACAGGTTAATAGAGGATCACAGATTATTTATGCAGGGATGTGGTTTGGCATCCTTGCAAAGTGTAGTTAGTTGATTGGAGACTTAGAGAAAATTAAAGAAAATACTAGTAAATACTTCCTTACTGTTTGTAGGCACCAAAGAGTAGTGCTGAGGCAAACTTTGGACAAGTAGAAGTGGGAGGTCTGATTTGGGCAGCATTATTTTTCACTCATCAAAGAAAAATATTGTAGAGGTTGGGATCTGAGGTGGAAATGGAGCTAATCAAACTGGAGAATATTCTGAAAAACACACACATTAGTATTCTTTAGAAAGATTTTTTTTTTTTTTCCAAACCTGCTATGAAGTTTTCAGGTGTAGCATCAAGTTCTTTTCAGAGTCTTCAGCTCGAGTCCCGGGCTGCTCAGGTAACCTGCCTGAAGTTGTGTGAGTACTGGCTGCTGGATCATGTTCAACGTAGGTCCTGGTGCCTTTAGATCCTACGCCAGGCATACAGCTCCAAAAGCTTTCTTTAAACGCAGACCAAGTGTAACAACTGAATGCAAACAGCAAACGCTACGAAGATTTTATATTCTTTCAATATGATTTTACATCTTTTCACTATGATAGTCATATGATAGTATATTAGTCATGTTTCTGGCCTGAATTTTACTTTGTTACTTTTTTTAAAAAGTACCTTATTAATTAACTACAATAACAGATTTGTCAATCTTCTATTTCAGAAGAATTTTCTGGTTTGCACATAATATATTCAGATGGTCAAACTGTATAATTAATGTAGCTTTACAGTGTTAAACTTTTTCTAAAGACATGGTAGGGTTGGACTTGATGATCTTGGAGGTCTTTTCCAACCCGGTTGATTCTATGATTCTATGATATGATTCAATGATCTGGGTAATTGTTTCATGTCTGAAATGTTCAGTTTTGTTAGTGTTTTTACACTATTTGGTACTTTAACTATAAACAATATTTTACATAGCTTCATACAGTCAATTTATTATGAAAACTCTTCTAAAGATATTTTACACCTATGTGGTTATTTTTCATGTCAAGGTAATATTCAGATTGCATGATTCCATGCCTCAAATGCAGCCACCTCAAAATTGAATCATAGAACCATAGGGTAGTTTGGGTTGGAAGGGATCTTTAAAGGTCACCTTGTCCATCCCCTCTGCAATGTGCAGGGACGTCTTCAGCTAGATCAGATTGCTCAGAGCTCTGTTCAACCTGACCTTGAATGTTTCCAGGGATGGGGCATCTACCACCTCTCTCAGCAACCTGTGCCAGTGTTTTACCAGCCTCATTGAAGCTGTTAAATGAACTGCATTTCAATGCACTACCTTCAATCAAAATTTAGAGTTTTGGGAAAGCTTGGCCTTGGGCAAGCTCTGCACTCTCGATTAATGAACTAATTTCAGCCCCACTTGTTTCACTGTCAACTGCAGTGGTTCGGCAGTAGGCAGCTGTGAATTATATACATAGTTCTCCTTTTCTTAGACTTATGGGGGTGCTTCTGTGCCATGGAAGTCTTAATGACAATAAAAAATTAGGACTGTTGTGTATCTTGCCAACAGAACGCTACTTTCTGAAGCACATTCATAGTGCTTGTGCAGGTTTCAGTGTAATACAAACTTGGCATGAATAACCAATAAATGCATTTTAAATTGCTTCTCCCCCAGTGTGGTATGCCTGCTGAAAAAGTAACTGCATGTATTTCCTTGTGTACTTTTAACACCGTTTCGGGTTATGACTGATTCTCCAAACAAGGTGCTCTTATTGGGGATATTGCTTAAAATGTGTTACTGTGTTTTGGAATTCAGAATAACAAAACTAAGTCAGATGTTGATGTAGTTAGTGCATTTCGTATGTGTTCTGAAGGTAATTGAATCATATTACTTTTTTTTCAACCAAAAATCAAAATGAGTAGAATGTCACCTTATGACCTGCTTTTCCCAGGAGTGAGTTAATAAAACGTTATTTCCACTTGTTTGCAGAGTAGAATTGTCATAGATGATACATACCATAGCCAGCCAAGTTGTGAACTTTCAGGGTTAGTGACAGAACCAAATCTCTCAGGTCGTTCACACACTTTAACCTTCTCTTCAAATGAGGTGAGTTTCAAAGTGTGTATATGTGTCTTGTTGTTGTTGTTCACACTACAGCATGTTTAACAGAAACAAATGTGTGTAATATGAAACTATGGATGGCTGTTCTATATCTGAGCATTGAAGAGCACTGTAAAGAATCATAAGCTGTTAATGAACTAAGGACACAGAGCAGTAGATGACACATCAACCTTTGTGTTCTGATCCTAGTTATATCATAAAATTGGAATGAACTTGCTGATCAAATTGCAGTTTTTAATTTTAAATATAACATCATTATGTTCCACTAATTTAAAGCAACTTCCTGGGTGAATGAAAACTGCAGCCTATTTGACCTTGCCTTCACATCTGTGCAGGTTTGTTTTACCATCAAATTTCATCTCAGTCAAACAATATTTTAAAAAAGAGAGAATATGGTAGTTCTGATATATAGGTAGAAATGATGCACCTGAAGTCAGTGTTCATTCTCCTGGAGAACTAACTCCTTTGGCTACAGCTGAAACCTAAAGTCTATGCTTTGGTAGCATTCTGATATTGTCTCACTTGGTGTTTGACTAATGGTCATCTATATCAATCAAATCCTTCAGTTTAGGAAGACTCATTAAAAGCTGAACACAGTTATCTTACAGAAATGGGTTAGTGGGCTTGCCAGACTGTGATGGGGTTTTATTAGCTGTCTTAAACCAGGCTTTGATGAAAATCTTGAAATATTCCGGTAATAGTGTAGAAAGTCAGAACAGTCTTATAAATTCACTAACATAAGATCTGGAGTGTCAGAAATCATATAACTAGTTTACAGATTGCAGTAATGGTTTAATTTTTTTCAGATTTTTACTAGATATAAGTCATAGATCTAATGAAAAGCAGAGGAAATTCTGTGTCTAACCTGAACCTCCCCTGGCACACATTGAGACTGTCCTCTCATCCTGTTGCTAGCTGCCTGGGAGAAGAGGCTGATCCCCACCTTCCTCCAAACTCCTTTCAGAGAGTAGTAGAGAGCTATAAGGTCACCCCTAATCCTCTCCAGGATAAACCACTCCAATTCCCTTAGCTGTTCCTTGTAGGACTTACCCTCTAGACCCTCCAGCAGTTTCATTGCCCTTCTCTGGACTCACTGCAGCATCTCAGTGTCCTTCCTCGATTCAGGGGCTCAGAACTGAACCGAGTAGTCAAGGTGTGGCCTCACCAGTGCTGAGTACAGAGTGACAACCACTGCCCTGGTCCTGCTGGGCACACTATTTGTGATACAGGCCAGGATGCCCTTGGCCTTCTTGGCCACCTGTGCATGCTGTTGGCTCATGTTCAGCCACTGTTAACCAGCACCCCCAGGTCCTTTCCTGCTGTGCTGCTTTCCAGCCACTCTGCCCCCAGCCTGTAGCACTGCAGGGGGATGTTGTAGACAAAGCATAGGACCTGTCACTGTGTCTCATTGAACTTCATACCACTGACCTTGGCCCATCAATCCAGTCTGTTTAGATCCCTCTGCAGAGCCTTCCAACTCTCCAGCAGATCACCCTTCCTGCCCAACCTTGGTGTTGTCTGCAAATGTACTGAGGGTACAGTCAATCCCCTCATCCAGATTATCAGTAAAGATATTGTTCCAGATCCTTAACTTAAGCTCTTCACAAGTAGAATTTTTACCTGATGGTTGTTATTCAGATGGGTTCATAAATACCCAGCA
>NW_008662255.1:36315-37420 GCF_000695815.1 Acanthisitta chloris
ACCCTGCTTTCAGGGGAGTGGGCTACTGCATGCTGCCTTAGAAATCCTGAAATTATTAGGAGGCAGGAGATGGAAGCATGTCTTGGAGATCTAGATGGGGGCAACACTGAAGAATCTGACTCTGCAGGGCAGGTGCTCACAGACAGTTTGGGGAAGCAACTGCCTGGTGAGAATCAAGTTCATAGCAGCCAGCTAGCTACAGCAGAGGCACTTCACTCACAGATGGTTAGCAAGCTAGCTGGTAATCCTTCTAAAGTTCTTAATCTGTTAAATGGTGTGATGGCAGTGATGTTTTCTTGGGCTCTGTATTTTTGGCTTCAGAGCCTTCACTATTTCTGTACTTGCTTTCTGAATTACCTGTGTTTTTATGCAGGAGCACATGGCTTTCTCATGCTTCTATACCTTCTAGGTAGTTTTACTTCTGCTTGCTGAATTTGCAGCTGATCTCTTGTGTGTGTGGTGACTGTCTCGGGGACTGTAACTTCAATGTACAAACAGCTTGGCATGCTCCTTCTGCCTCTGAATGGACATTTAGGGAAAAATATGATAGAGGAGTGTTTTTAGTCAAACAAGCATTACTCAAAAGTCAATATTCTTCATCTTATCCTTCTACAGTTCTTACTTTCCCATTCATATTCTGAAAAATAGTTTCAAATATGCTTTTCCCTTGTGAAAAATTAAAATTAAACAGGATTAAATATCTTCCTGTGAAGAGATGGTGCATAGGTGTTTAAACACAGATTCAGGTATTGCTACAACTTCTGGTTTTAGGGTTCTGTCTTTATCAATATGAAGTAGGAGCCGTTTATTAGCAACTGATGATTCTGAAACCCTAGAGTAGAATTAGTAGCTCAGCTTGGAGGATTCCCCCATAGTACAATCCATTAGCTGCTTTAATAGAACTGGAGCAGAGAGGCCCCATGGTTCTGTCAGGACACTACATTCCCCTGGCAAAATGAATGAATGTGGGCCTTTTTTGTTTTGTTTTTTTTTGTTTTTTGCAAGTGTCCACCTTCTTCAAGTACTCATACTCTGAAATTACACAGGTGAAGTGTTTGGAAGGCTAGCACAGATTCAATAAAACTAGAGAGTGAGTTTCAGCAGG
>NW_008662255.1:37442-41686 GCF_000695815.1 Acanthisitta chloris
GGAGATATGTAGATACACTCCCCACTGCAAAGGAGAAAAGTAGATATATCTTTAAAAAAATTTGTGGCAACATATATTTCAGTATTTCTTGTGGCTGGTAGACCACACATGATTCTGAGATACAGATCAAAGTTAAAATGTAAAGCCTTTCCCCTTTACTGTGTGTTATTCATGAGCACTTGCTAGTATAAGACAATATATATACTACTATATATTGTGTATTACAATACCAGGTTGAAGAGTACTGTTATCTAAAATTATTTAAAATTAATGGGCATTGTGAAATTCCTTTGGTATTTTATCCTATTAATCTCTTATGAAGCATCTCAGGCTTGATAGCTTGGTAGGAGATTCACAGTGCCTCAGTTGTCTTGATAAAGAAGCTATATAGAGCACTTCAAGCAAAACCTCTGGTAGAGCCCTTTGCTGTTATTTTATGTAAATTGCTATTCTTCTCCTGCACATCAGGAAGGCAGATGTGTTCACACTTACTACATCTACGTAAGCATTTTCATTTGGATAAGGAGCTCATTTTTTGAGTAAATCTCCTGATTGTTCCCACTTGCCTTGCTTTGGTTTTCCTTGGAGATCAAATCAAATGTGCTCCAACAGTGTTCCTGGTACTTTCCAGCTGCTAGTGGCCATTGAGTCTGTGTGACCAGACTAGAGCTATTTGGAAGTGAAAATCCTTTCCAAATGCTTGTAGTATGGATTTTAGAACCTCAGCACAGACTGTTCTGCACTACAGACTTGTTCCTATTTTTCTTCACTGCCTCCTAATGTGACCACTGTCCTTTGTTCCACAGTCCAAGGAAAGCAAACCATTTCTGATTACATGGAGTCCTAAATTCATCGGAAATGTAAAATTGTATTTGTTTCACCTCAGACATGTGTTCCATATTGCTCAGATCCAGTGTACTGTATGATCAGAGTATGTGACAGGCCTACATCTCACTGTCTTTGACTTGTAATTGCTAGAATAATTTTGTTACATTCAATCAGCTCTCCAGAATTTTACATAAAACAAGCTGGATTTTGTGAGATCCCTGCAGCTGGGAGCTGGAGTTGTTCACCTGTGATTTACAGGGTCATGTCTCTAATCCATCGCTAGAAAAATGCTTATTCCCATGATTTACAGGTGATGTATAAGGCTCAGTGGAAAAGGGGAACACACTTTCTGCTGTTTTGCAAAGATCTTTGATCAGTAGTGGAGCAATCTATAAGTGTAATCAGCCTGTACTCAATCAGGAGCTAGTGAGAGATCATTTTGGGTAGTTAATAAAACTTCAAGTAACTGATGTTACTGATGCAAGCACCACACTTGAATTTCTTCTGTATAGGCACTGAGCTCTGTTTTATGTATGTTTTCTTTTGTGATGAAGTAACAGTGCTTCAGGACAAACAGCAGCACCTTTTCCTCTCTGAAGCCAACTGAAATTGAAGCAGGTTGCTTCGAAAGGTCTGTGAGGTGGCTAAGTGTATTTTCAGTGGAAGGCTACAAGATGTTATGTTTCTGAAATCTTCTAGGGCAGAGACTTAAAATGTTGACGTGATGTCATTAGTTAAAAGAATGAACAGTCCTCTCTTGTAGAAATGTACAATGTAGTAAAACTGCATCTAGAACAGTCACCAGATTTACTGACTACTAGAATTGCTTTTATTCTGCGTTTCCATCACTTAACAATAATCAGTAATATAGTTGAAATGCTACTTCATGCTGTGTAAGGTAGCATCTAACATTGAGCTACCTTAACTAACTAACTGAGGAGGCATGCTCATTGTTAGGATACATCCAATTTAAGCTATATAATTTCTTAAAGAAAATCATTTATGTTCTCTATTTCTGACTTAGTTTTTGTTGAATGTTGTAGTGTCTTTTTGTTTATAGCAGACTCCTAGGCAAACTGATTATAAACTGTGATCTCAGCAACTTAAATCCTTTTGTAGTAGAGTACGTTTAAAAATGCATTTTGTTACTCACACTCAACTGGCAACTGGAATTCAACATACATTCAAGTAAAACATTGCTTACGGTGACTTTTCTCAATTTGTTAGGCATTAGATGATGAATTTACAACAACAGGAAAGCAAAATCAATGGCACAGTAGACCTATTTGTGAATGGACCACCCAGCAAGTATGTCACTGGTTAATGGGAATGAACATGGAGCAGTATATTGCAGAGTTCACAGCTATGAACATAGATGGACAGCAGTTAATGCAGCTCGACAGTGACAAGTTAAAGGTATGTGAATATCCCAGGATAGATGTGTATCCATGTAAGTTTCACTGCTTATTCAGACATGCTTTTAACCTTTATTTTCTTGCTTTCATGGCTGTTTAAGGGATAAACTCACAGGTTTTCTGTCTCATTAGATTATCAGACTGTATTTTGGACAGGCAAGATGTGTGGCTGAAAGAGGTTCAATGGTCTGTGCTGGCATAAGGCAAATTATTATTCATGATCAATAGTAGAACTTGAAGGGTTTAGGGGGAAAAAAGCATCTAATTCAGTCTCCAAAATATACCTTCATTTTAGATATACCGTCATTTTAAATAGACACTAAATGTCCCGTATTGTGTAAAATTTCCTGGACACGAAGGAAATACCTGTTACTGGCCTGTCAAACGACTGTTTCTAGTTGAGGAGCTTCGGTTGTTGATGCCTAGAGCTCAATGTGCACCTAATGCCGTTCGGGCTGGCAGAGTGGGAGCCAGTGCAGGCAGAGCTTGGCCTCGGGTGCTGCCACCTGCCGATCCAAAATCCAAGTGTACCGTTTACTTACTCAATCCCTTTTAATCATACACTTTAAAATCCTTAAAATTAAAGAGTAGTTACTGAATATAAATTCCTCTTGCATATGAAGAGCTAGAAAAATACTTTGAGACTACTAATTATGCTGTTTGCTGGAAATTCTCTACATGTTTGTAAAATGCAATGAGAAACTATTACTTCACAACTGAAGAAGAGTCGTCCCTAGTTTCCTTGTTACCCAGATGATTATTTACAATGCTTTTGAGGCCTGAAGTCCTTACTTTTTAAATAAACAGACGATCTTGCAGCAAAGTGGGTAACATTTTCTTAAGCTGTTCATGCACAAGCACTGTTGACAGTGCTGTTGGGGAAAAAATTACTGAGAAGGTTTTGTTTTGTTTTCCCCCTCCAAAGGCTTTGGGAGTTTCCAGTCAAAATGACCGATCAACAATAAAGAAAAAAATTAAGGATATTAGAAAAACACAAGAAAAACTGGAAAAGCAGAAGGAAAAGGTTCAAAAGAAGGAGAGAGAAGTTCGCAAGACTGGCAGAGTGGTGGCCACTCTGGAATCAAGCTGCTAAAGTGAGAGCTGTGTTTTAATGCAGACTTGCCTCATCCTGAGGAAGTTCAGCAGATTTGTATATAATTGTACAATTGAGGGAGGAGGGAAAGTGCAACAGTTTAATGTGGTAGGTGGTTTTTTACTTTTTAATTGTGGTCCCTCCCCATTACAACCCAATAAAATGAAATAATGTTTTCAGTATTTTTATTCCTAGTTGACTCTGCCTGTACTAATAGACAATAATTTAACTTTCTGCCTTAAGTAACATTTCTGCTTCTAAGACCTCATATGCCCTTTTCATTGAAATTGATGTTTGTGGAAAGTAGAATACTGTATTAAAAATCATTCCAGTATTAGTCAACTAGCATTTGATAGAGTTGAATCTGATAGAGGGACAATAGAGAAATCCTGCCAACAAGTTCAGTCTGTGACAGTCTGTTTATCTGTTGCCACTAAAGATGTATAGTAAAAATTGAGTTTAAGGAAACAGTAATGTCAAATTAATTTAAAAAGAAAGCATGTATTTCAAATTTATGGATTATTTTGTTTAAATTCTTGTATTTCTGGGACTTCATTCAAAGTTCACTTTAGTAGCACATTGTTTTTGAATTCTATGTGTTGCAATTTACTGAGAAAATAACAAGAAATCCTAACTAGTTTTCACGAACTACATATACTAAGCATAACAGTAAGTTTTCTGTACACTACCGTATGGTGTTGGGACAAGGTTTAAAACTATAAATAAGATCCTTTTTAACCTATTTTTCCTAAATAATACATAGTTTTATAGATTTATGCTATGAATAAGATCAATTTGCAATACATGTATTTCTCTTTTCTACCTGCTACAAGATTTTTGTGGACCAAATTTATATATTTGCTAATTTTAACCAATACTGTTTTTCAAACTTCAAATACCGAGGGAAG
>NW_008662255.1:41738-55752 GCF_000695815.1 Acanthisitta chloris
GTTTTTGCATTGTATTTAAATGTTCAGTTGTAGACTACAGATTATTTCTCTTTAAAGGAGGATTTGATTCTCAAAATAGTTTAGAACATTAATTGCTGTTTTATATATTTACATACTTTTTCTAGAGATATTACACGAACACTTCCTTAAATTAGATTATTCCAGAAACACAGACTAGTTTAAATATCAGTTCCACTCTAGAATGGACTAGAACAAAACTTAAATAACTTGTTTATGTGGACCAAGTTCTCCTTTAAATCTATGGACTATTTTTCATTTTAATTAAATGAATGAACTTCACTGTTGGTGTTTCACATTTATTTATTTTTTTTGTATAAATGTCTTAAGAATTTCAGCAAAAGGACTGTGTGGAAATGCTTCTGCACACTATGCATTTCCAAAATAAAGTTTGAAAACCTTGTTAATAATTACTTCTTTAAAGAGGTTATATTTCAGTTTTATGCATTAAGAAACTTCTTTGGTCAAGATTTAACTGATTTACTTTGTTTCCAGTAGCTTTGAGTTGCATGCCAAACTTAAAGACCTTGAGCCAGAGAGGAATGCTGCCCTACTGATAAAACAGAAAGGAATTAGAAGTATGGAATCCTCTAATGCTCAGGATCACACATGTAAAACGTTTCCATTAATTCGGTCAAGGAAGTAAGTGCTTTCCACTAGAACACAGAATATTGATACAGCTATATATTATCTTGTCCCTTTTAGCCTACAGTTGCACCTGTGAAGTTTTCTCAGGACAGAGACTAGTGGAAATAATGGTTTCAGAGGTTTCTCTGTGTGCAGAGCTGTTGTAGTTAAACAGGGGCCATAGCAGGGGTGATAAACTCCCCTGGCAGCTGAGCACAAGAACACTGATTATCCCAGACTACATCTGTGGGATGTTGAACAAGAACTGCATGGAACTAGCTGAGTACCAAGCTATACAATCACACAACAAAGTTTTAACTTTTAGAATAGTTTTAATGAATAAATGTCGTGATTCTTTCAAGAAATTAAGTTAACACAAAACAAGATTACAGTGCAAAACTGAGTTCATTTGCATACAAAACTATTAATCTTAGCATTTTGATAGCTAAGCTAGTATACTAATTTTCTACAGTGATTCACTTCAGCTTAACCAGTGTGCTAGCAGTGATTTCAGTATAGTAATGAAAATACTAAACACAAAAGTCTGAACTTCTATTTAAACCAAAAGTTTTCAAAGATCAAGCTTATAAGTAGAGTTAACATTGTAAACCAAAATATGACACATTTGTGTTTTCACCATGATCATTTGAGGTGGCAGGTGAAGAGAGAGAAATATAATGACACAGCAAGGTGTTCTGATAATCAGAATTCCATTGGTAGTTAGCTGAGAACATGGAAGAGGCCTTAATTCAGTAATAACCTCTGAAACACATAATAGATACTGTCGAAAACAAACTGTTAGCTTTTCTTCAGAAACATCTCTTGAGGTTCTTAGGTATTACTAAAATCACTTCAACTGAGTTAGTTACAAGATTTAAAACAGCATAAAAGCTAGAACAGTCAGCTTCAGAGCTTAGTTTGTAAAAGGCCTTGCTGTAACTTTCAGCTTTGGTTTAGTAAAAGCAGTAGCTGCAGGCATCCCATCCAGCATCTGTACAGGCCCCATTTCACAGCGTGGGGCATTTCTCACATACATCCTCTTGCAGGGTCGAAGAGAACAGCTCTAGATTCCCCTCACCTGTAGCCATGCAGATTGACAGGTGCATCCTTGAAAAGAAGAAAAGTAGGGGCCTCAAAGTGCCCACAAGCTTGAGTGGAGCAGGTAACTCTGCTGTTCTGGTGGCAGTTTAGCCAGAATAGTCTTCCCTCAGACTGTCAGCTTAAGTGTGTATAATAGCCCATTCTGTAATTCACTCCTGGTAAAATGATCTACATTAGCTTCACCAGGGTATAAACCTATTTCATTGTTTTGCAGAACTAGGCTGGGGAGGTAGCAGGTGGTAAATCCTGAATCTGGCTCAGCTGCAACTATAATAGCATGACTTCAGTTTCTAACATACCATCTATGCCCTTCACTTGTAGTATCTCACCCTCTCTTCTATGCAGGGATGAACTAGCAAAATTTAGGCTTATTCTTTCTGAGAGGGATTATGCATGTCTGCTGCAGAACAAAAAAATCACAGAATTACATGCAGTTAATTAACTGAGAAAAGGATTAGTTCTCAGTGGCTTTAACTGCATATCACTCCTAAAATGTTCAGGAATGACAGGGATTGAGGTACAACATAGATGTGTAAGATTTGAACAAAGCTGGCACAGTAGGCATTAAAAAAAGTCGAATCCTTTACTAAAAGAAGGACTTGTACCTGAAACATAATATTCATTCCCCTCTCTATCCTCCCTAGTATGTTTTGACAGTTTGTCTGTGACAAACACATTCTGCTCACCATGTCTGTGTTATAGTGTGACTTCCAGTTACTACAAAAATGAGGCCAAAATCACATCACAAATATAAAGGTATTTTCAAAAACTGTTCATTCCACTTTTTGTTAAATATTCCTGAGAAGGTAGTTTATATTGCCAAAGTACTAGAGATACCCTATTAAGGGCAAATTTTTAAAATGTATTTATTAAAATAGTTTCCATTTACGGCTGTAACCTGACAAACCCAAGTCTGAGGTCTTACTAGGGCTAGAATGTTGACACTAATTTTTGGTATGACCTACAGAAAAATCAAGCAAATGCAAGACAGTTTTTCTGCACTGTACACAAGCCAACACTATTTGCTAATTTACAATGATCAGGGCAAGGTAAGTTTCTCACATGTATTATATATATTCACATTCCAACCAAGAAATATGACCAATGACACATACCTGAGATACATTATACCAGTAGCAGCAGCTAAAACTGACGACTTAATTTTTTTATCCCTATAGAGGTAAGTGTGATTTCTACAGCTGCAAAAATCCTTGATGTAAGCAAGGTATCCAGCTTTGCAAAATTAGGCTTCAGCATGCTTAAGATAAAAGAATAGAAAGTGATACACAGGTGCAAAGGGATAGCAGTGAGCTTCTCTATTTCTTACCAGAGTTTTCCATTGATCTGTAAGATTGTATAATAATTGTAAGTGTTCTGGTGAGCTTTTCCAATAGTTTTTCTATTAAAACAATTTTGTAATTACATGAATAAATACATTCCTCACCAGATGTGATACAGATGCCACTAATCCCTATAAAACCTGAAATACTGCTCCTTTGACTTAACCACTGAAAGTAATCATAAATAGAAAGTGAAACAAATTACATGTGACCTTAAAAGAGTTAAAAGTTTGTAGGTTTGGGGGTTTGCTTGAGTTTTGGTAGGGTTTTTTAATTTCAGAAAAGAGTGATTACATTAAACCTTTTGTTAACCCCACTTAAAATTATTTCACGTAGCAAATGTGGTTCAGCATCTTGCTATAAATCAGGTCTTTTAAATTCCCTTTCCAGATAAGCCTGCTTCTTAGGAACTGCTGAGGAAAAAGCTATATGCTGCGAAAAGTGGTCATGTCCTTTGGCTCACTGCTTGGGACACACCAATCATCTGCTTCGTGGTTTCCTTTATAATGCTTCCAGGCTGCCTTGTTATACACAGGGAGTCTTTCAATTGATTCTGTTGATAAGGCCTGTAAGGAGAGAAGACTGTAGCTGATGATTCTTTTCAATTCAAGTTACAGTAATAGAACAAGGAGTTCCATTAGCAGTTTAGATTAGAGTTGCTGATAAATGAAAAATGGTGATGGGTTACATCATACCTTTATGTAAATAACTGCATCTGTACCATAGCCTTCTAAGGAATAGAGTTTCAGGTCTCCTTGGAAGTACTGTGCATACAGACGTGAAATGGGTAAGCCATAACCAAATCCAGCCTGATCCAGGAGAAAAGTATATTTCCATTAATTGCATCAGTCAGTGGTGTTTCCTGTTTTGTATTACTCAATCCTGTTTTGTATTACTCAATAGGTAAATAGACAAACTAAGCATGATGTTTGTCAGTAAGGGTTCAAATGTTGACTATTATGCCCTGCCCAAACCATTATACACCCCAAAACCAGAAGAATGCTTGGATGATTGTGAGAAAACTTTTATTCCTTTGTCAGGCAGAGCTGCTAGATAACACTTCTTGTGTGGTAGCTTTTTCAAGAGGAGATGACACTATTAGATAAAACTGTCTATGTCTGTGTTACACCTCATAGAGCTACTAATCTAAAGCACACTGAGTACTTAAGTCAAATACATTTTACCAGTATATATAAAAAAGGTTCAAGAAGCATAGTCTATGAATTTGTAGCTTACACTAAACTTCTATCAAGCCCTGGGTGCAGTAGCATGACACAGCCCTGGAGAGTTAAGTACAGGTTTTTTTATCTACTACATTTTAGAGGTAACCTCTCAATCAGCATACATAACACTTCTCTGGAAAGGTCTAGTGTTTGGTGAGTTGCAGAGTCATCTAGATGCAGAACACTATATATATATATATATATGTATTTTTAAATGATGCAATGTGGGACAATAAATTCAGGAAAGCTGTTGGGCGATTATGACTGAGCGCTTAGGCTTTATTTCTCATGCATCTATTCATTCACACAAGACCAAAGTAGATTCTTCATATGCCCTGTCACATCTATGTAACTTCATCCTTGCTATGGGATGGTAGAATTGACTACACAGTACAAGTGACCTATGGTTGATCCAAAGTCATTGCTATAATTATTTTTCCTTTCATTCAGTAGCTACAAAAGAACTTCAAGAGTCCTGTCCTCACCTCACACAGCATAGCTGAGTGTCATGTTTGAGGTAGCTGATCTTTAGATTTAGTAGAGAAAACCAGAATATTGAACAAGTTTACTTAATTTTTAGTACTTTATGCAATTTCCCAGTTATTTTCAGAAAACTACTTGAATTAAGCTGTAACATTCAAATGGCAATAGTTGTATCTATAAAATCAGTACTTCATAGCTTTGGCTAATGGTTTCTTTTGTGACAATTAAACATATCCAAGATGCTAAGGTATAAAAGATTTGCATACCAAAGGTGTAGCTCGTGAGGTCTCAACACGAGGACGTGGTGCTGTTGAATACATGTAGTTGAACAGTCTGTCTATCTTCCTCATAGGAACACCACCACCACGATCGCTCATCTGGAACAGGAAGGACCATGTAGCATTATGTCCCTGAATAGGCTTTTGTAAAAGAAAGCTTCTCTCAAACAATAATCCAGAAAAAGTTCAGGTAAAACATGATATGAAGTTGTCCATAGGAAGTCGTAGGTTTTCTTTAATTCTCATCTCCAGCAATGCCCAGAGAGATGAATCCTTCCCTTTCATCCCTTATCCAAACTATTAACAACAGTATTACCATAAGAAGCATTTGTAACCTTTTGGAAGCAAGAAAATTCCACTTAAATTGTGCACTACTTTTATCTTGTTCATAACTCACTTTTGTCTGAAGTCACTATTTATCTACCTTTGAGAAAATGCCAGGTTCCCTCTCTTTTTAATCATTATTCTTCAGGAATACTGCCAGTTAAATACAGTTTACTAAATCTATTACTGAAGGAGTAAGTCATAGGAGTTGTTTTACTATGGTTTAATTAAACCTATGAAAAATCCAATGCTTGCAGTTGGTCTTTGAAATCCAATACGGATGTTGTACAGAAAAAGAAGAAACTTCAAACTGTACTTCAGGCAGGTTTGATTTGCAGGGGGTGCACAATATTTATTTCCCTTTCTTCAGTTGTTTCACATCTGTACAGTTCTGTCATTGTCACAAAATGCTGATGTTGCAATTGTATAAAGATGCTATTTCATTTTTACCCTTGGCTGGTTACAAGCTAGGCAAGACCACAAAAGCAAAGGATGCTATTGCAGAGCCTTCAGTGTGACTGTGCAGCCTCTGTGTGAACTTCCTACTGATGTACTATGTGAAATTCCATAATGGTCTTGTTACTTACACACATCATCACATACAATCTATTGATGGGCCCAGATCAACAGTATAGTTAGTAATATGCTGCCTACTACAGGGACTAAAATGTTAATCAAAATAACCTTCAAAATAGTAAAACAAAGTGGGTACCTTCACAGTTAAATCCTCATTTCCCAACGTGACGTGTACATGAATTGCAGGATAAATGCAGTGATCAGCATTATGTTCCATGGTGGCTCTCATTGCATTCTGCAATTTTAAAGTGCAACTTAAATCCTATTCTTAGTACTTTGTGTATTATCTTAAAACATCAGTTTAGGAGAATTCATTTATCACATTATTTCAGAATCCAAACAAATGTGTATTGTTTTACAACTTTTTTGTATCTCTGGTTTATTCAGTATCAGTATTTATACAGTTTATTCGAATACACAGACTTCAAATACTTAATGTTTTTATAACAAACATCTGTTCTATCTAGGGATTTTAGTTCTAGAATTTTTTATAATGCATAGTACATGCACTGTGACACAAAGATCAAGAGAAGTCTAGGACTGAACTGCAAGAGGAAAGCTCTATGGAACCTGTTACACATTTTACCAGATTTGAAGATATCCCCAAAATTGTGTCTTACTCTTACTTGTTTTATTAACTAATGTCTTCATGTATTCTTCAGATTTAAGCTGATTACTTGAAAGATGTCAGATGAATTCAGTGGTTAGGCAAAAAAGATACATCTTCCAAAGCTCTTAATTTCTCATGCAATTACTGTTTAAATAGTACAGTGTAGCTGTGTCCCTGCAGTCTCAAATAGCAAGAAGTTTGCACTTGCAAAGTCACACTGCTATCTAGAATTGGTTCAAAGAGTCAAACCAATACAATCTCTCTAAGTGAAGATATATAAAGGAATTGTGTAATGATAAGTACACAGACCTTGAAAAGTTCAAAAACCATGTGATAGAGATGTGATGGCACATACACCACTTGCATGGGCTGTCCTGGTGATTTAGCTGGAGAAAAGAGAGTCTAAATAACTAAATAGCAAATGAAGTATCTTTTATTCATTCCCACAGTAATTCAAAGTGTAAATTTGTACTGTTGAGAAAATTTACAAGAGAAGGAAAATTTGAACAGAAATCTTTTGAAAATCTTTATGTTAATCAAAAGTCATACTCAAGATTTTCAAATGTCCTATTGCTTTAGAAATTAATCTTAAAACCCACTGTGGCATCACTGATTAGGACACGTAATAAATAGTTGCTTTCTAATACCTATGAGGAGGTTCTCAGGGAGATGGAATGGAATGTTTACTATAAATTTTTAAATTGTCACAAAAAATGCAGAAAGGGTGAGATGCAACAGTGTAGGGTGAAATCTTAGGGAGAGAAGGAGGCTGTTAAAGATTTGTTATATCAACAGCTGGAGTGTCAAAAGCTTTTCTACTGATTTCAGTTTTCTAATTAAAGGGGAAATTAATAGGGAAAGTCTTCTGCCAGATTTGAAAAAACCCAAATATTTATGACAGTTGATATAGAGAATACATTAACTAGATGAAAAGCAGAAGGAGTATATTTCATCACCAGCTACTTTAGAAACCATCACTCTGTTCAGGAACCTGCCTCACCCACATTCACCTACCATTCAACTCTTGCAGGATGAGTTCTGGAGAACTCATGTAATATAAATCACAAAGTCTCTTGGCACTTTCATAGCCATCTATAAGAAAAACACAGGAAGTTACATTTCCCCCTCCCACTTTTTTTTTTTCTCATTTACAGTTTGCCAAAAAGAAAAACAAAAATTTAAAAGTACTGTGCCCTGCCAGTCAGGGAGATTTTTGTATTTTCCCTCAAAAAATGGTTCTATAGGAAAATGATACAAAACTGTGTTAGACTTTAAATGAAACTTCTGCTCCAGGTAGCAAAGAACTAAACAGCATATAAATATCAGTATGTGCACTGGCTGTTAGTATAGGCATTCATGTAAATTTTCAGGATTCTTGCTCTTATCTGCTGAATTTACCTCTAATAACTTCAACAACATTGCAGTTAGGATCGATGCTTCCAATGTGTTTTGGATGAGCTGGATTAATCTTCCCACCAAACAGTAAAGCTGCCAAAAAGAAAATATCATTTTATACCCAGTATAATTTTAGTGTCTTCAGTTTTGCTAAATAAAAACATGTATATATATATACATATAATATGTATTGTAGGCAATCTATAATTCCAGTCTTCACCATACTAGAATGCCTACTATTAATAAACATTTTAGGAATTGTATTAATAATGAGCATATAAACAGCAATGCAAATAGTGCACTCCTAAGTAGCATTTCAGTACATATTAAGCAGTTCAAAACGAAAGGAAAATACAGTGCTGTAGGAGAGGTATCATCTCCCCTCCTTTCAGCACTGGCACTCACAGTGCTGGTTAAGGAGCATTCTGATTGAAATGCGACTCATGTAGAAACGGTCTAAGAAATACTGCACGTTCTGCGAGGTCACTGGATCAATGCCAAAACTCTCCTTGTACTCTATTACTCCTTGAGCCATCGTAGGAATTACATTGTTGTGGCGATTCCTGATCTTTATCACGGTATCTGTGAAACTAAAATTGATACACTGTTAGCATTTCACTTCCAAGGGAATTTGACACTGGCAAACAGAGACCTGCTTACAAAACTAAGACTCTTACATACAACAATATCACAGGTCTGTCTATTGCAGGAAGAAGACAGGACAGTATTTACAGCATATTTCATTGAAACAGTCAGTAATCAACTATCTTGACTATTTATAAAATTATTGTTTCTTCATTATCTTGATTACTGCCAAGAGAAAGAGAAAACCATGCCTACCGTTTCCATGCAGAAGATCCCATTCCTGTCAAATGGGAGTTGTGCTCAGCCAACACTGACCAAAGTCACTCCACAGAATGACATGATGTCCAAGTGCTTTGTTTCCTGTTTTAATGTCCCCTCCTTTCAGGGACAGGGGGTGACATTACTGCAGTTCTTATATACAGACTTGAGATAGGTGAAATTCTTCCTAAGCTATTGTTTCCTTCACAGTTCTTCCACATATTAACAAAATATTAATGCATGTGACAGCAAACCCTTACCTATGAATAGCCCCCGAATCTTCTGAGCTTTTGTCCTTAAAGTCAAGGATCTCCTGAAGACTTTGCACATACCTTTCAACGAAAAAAACAGGACAAAAAACAATTCTAATATGCCTCCCCAGATCTCTCTGGTTAGCAATTTATGGTCTTCCAAGGTTGCTTGTTTCCAAATCCTGGTATTTGATACATCCCATTGTGAATTTTATTAGATTCTTTTGAATCTATTCATGATGTTTTCTTCCAAAATTTCCAGAGCAATGAATTCCACAATTTAATTAGAATGCATAAAAGATCATCTTTGCGTTTTAAACCCAGTAGGTGGTCACTTATTTGCAGCCCCAGTGAGTTCCTGTTATTAGAAAAATCTTCCCAGCTTGTTCATGATTTAAGTATTTCTGCCATCTCTTTCCTTAGATGTGTATTTCCCAAGCTGAAGAATTCTATTTGATTTCTCCTCACGTAGAAATTGTTCCAACCCTCTGATTATCCCTCTTGGTCTTTTCAGTTCAGGATGGAGTTACTCAAACTGCACACAATTCAGAGGAATAATGGGCTAACACAGTCATACAATTATATTCCTCCCCAATTGTTACTTAGTTCATAACACTATTTTCCTTCTTGCCCATCAACTGACATAGTCAGAAAAATATTCCCAGTAGCATCAAAATTCTTTTTCCATTGTAAGCAAACAAGCATACAGGGAGAGGAGGTCCCTCCCTGTGCTCTACTTCGCATTTGTCCAAGTGGAATTCATTTCCCATTTGATCAATGTCATTTAGTATCATGAGAATGTAAGCATTTGTGTTTCATTAAGACCCTTCATCTTCATTGATAGCTCTTTTTATATTCAGTCATCTAATCAATCCCACTTATTCACTAGCAGATTTTCTGTTCTCTTAGCATTAAAAGCCTTTGTAGAAACCCATGTGCCTTCAGCAGTTGCCAAGCAATCTCTTTGTTTTGCTTTCATCTTACATGTTTATACTTATGTGAAAGTTCCTTACATGAAAGTAAATTTTACTTTTCAAAGAATGCCTTTTTTACTTTCTATTAATTTGTATGTTTTGGCTTTGGGAGCTTCCTATTGCTGTTTCTTCATGTTTTCTACACCTTCACTCTCGATCTGCAATAACCTGTCTTGTAAATGGTTTCTAGTATACTTTGCAAGCATTTTGGGTCTTAGCCTGCTTGTGTTGGTTTCTTCCACTAGCTTCTTCAATTTTAGTTAAGTCCTCTATTAAACATTGTTCTGGTGGATTTTTGTTCTTACCCCAAAAAAACTATTTATAATTTTTGAATTCTCCTACATCACTGTCTGCAATACTTAATGATTTTTAATTCCCTTATGGGTTCTCTAATTGCTCCTAACGGGTGGGTTTTTTTTCCAAATCTGTAAATTTAATTTCTGATCTATATCACATTGGGATATTTAATATCAGTCTAAACAAGGAATGTTCATGTAACGACCCCATGAAATGTTCTTTCAGTGGAAGAAAATGAGTTCCTCCAACCTGTGTACATATTTATATGCAGAAGGTCACGCTTAAAGGTATGGAATGTCACTGGTCTTACCAGCTCTGCACCAGCTGAACTGAGGGTGTTCTCAGGAGGTTGTCTGGAAGCAGGCTGATCTCCTTCATTATGTTTGCCAGTCTCACAGGCAACTCTTGTCGCAGGAACATAAATGAAGTCTTTTCACAAGCATTTTCAGATCCTAAGACCAAAATAAATATATGACATCAGAATAAAGTCAATACTTATGGCAGAGAACTACACACACTTTTACTTTCTTGCATGAGAGGCCTGTGCCTTGGTTTGAAAGTTGACTCAGCCAGGCTGGTAAGCCAGTGTGTCTTTCAGCAGCCCATTTGTGTTTCAGAACCAATCTCATACTGAAACCTACCAGCCGTGTTGTGGTAACAAGACTCTTCAGTTTATAAAGAGAAACTACTGCAATAGTTGCAGACCCATTTTATTCAACTTTAAACATAGCTTCTAGCCATGTATATTATTCACAGCATTGACTCTAACCAGTACTGATCTATGTCATTCTGAGCATGTCAGAGAGGCAAATGAAACCAGTATAGGAAACTATTATGGGAGAGATGCTTGAGAAAGTATCATGCACCCTGCTTTTGATCACTATAACTCATACTGGAACACTTTCAGAAAACAAATTCTGCAGTATTTATCTCATTTTCAACTAAATCTGTTGCAGCTTAAGTTCACTGTCAGACAGGAACAGAAGACATGAATGAATTCACATGAATATTGAGAAAAAAATGAAAGTAGGGCAGATAACTGTGCTTAGTCATCAGGACAGTAGTTCTCCCACATGTTTACTGTTTCATTTTTTACATTTTTAGAAGCTAGAAGTGAATATACTGCACCTGTTGATAACCAACCTGTCCTTTTAGAAGAACAAGTGTCATCTGCGTGGGTGGCACTTATAGTGGTTATTAAAATCAAGACCTAAATTTACTCCCACAAAGCTTCTTTTACTGGATGAGAAAAGAGTGTGCAGAGTGGGGAAGAGGCTAAGAAATGCTGCACTTCATTCTCAGCCACACTTGGTTCTAGACTTCAAGAGTGTCATGTAAACAGCACTGAACTAACTAACCTATTTATCTGCTGCAGTGAAGTACATACCTCAGGCTTGGTGTTTCACAACAGGTAACTACTAAAAATTAATCTGGTGTTACTGCCCAGTTCTCTCTTTCCATTTAAAAAGGGGGAGCTGGGGAAGAAGATTAAAGGAAAGGACTTGGGAAAAAAAGTGGAAGATTGGGAGTGTCTTCAACAGGAAAAATCTTTACCAAATTGAAATGGAATCATTTAGTTTAAAGCATCCACACTGGGATATGCCATAAACTACACTGATGAAATCATGTTACTTGATGAAACAACAGTTAGCTTAATAAAAAAATCAATAGCATATAAGAAATTCCTCCCCAGTGGCACTCAACCAGTATTATGTGTTGTCTACATATGACCTCTGCCCAGAAACCTTTCAGTCTTCTCCCTAGTCAGACTGCATGTCAGGCATGACTGTTACTGGCCTTTCCCTTTTCCTGGGTAAAATTCCATGGACAGGTAAGATTGAAGGTATTAGAATGTAAATAAAATCTTCCACAAATTCCATTCCACAAACAGTTCTTGTATGTGGAGGCTGTACCTTTGTAACCCTGGGTCAAATATGGAAGGCAGTTTAGGGCAGGACCTCATTGAACAGGCAAATGACTTTCCCTCTGCAGCTACAGTCTACCTAGGCAAAGAATAAGACTCCTAAAGGAAATACTGTGGGTTTATAACCCAAGATGTGGCTGATGTTATGTGATCCAGGCTTATATTTGCTTATGGAAGATTTCCTTTTTTAAGTTGGCATTGATTCCCTCTTTGACTGCTCTCACTCTAGCTAAAGGGGCCAAAAAATCCCTAGTGAAAACACCATCAGATGTTTTGGGTTTTTTGCACTATTTGTGATTACAGCCTTAATCAAAAGTGGAAAAACAAAATTTTGAAAGGTTTTCAAGATTATTTTTACCTTTTGTTCAGATACTAACAGAAAAAAAGTAGCCTGTCTTTTCTGACACAAGGAAATAGTGTGCCTTGAAAAGAAACACTGATTTTAAGGTATTATTTTTTCAGTATTTAATGGTAAAATAATAGGAGTCAAAGCAAAGTGTGAATTGCAAGATTCTTTGCTTAAAAGTATGATAGCAACAGAACACATGATACCTGTGTGAATCTGGAGGTTTAAATGTTGGGTACGTGTCATTGGCATAAATGAGAAGTTGAATAGATGGATGAGGTGGTGAGACACTGGCACAGGTTGCCCAGGGATGTGGTGGCTGCCCTGACCCTGGTGATGTTCAAGACCAGGTTGGATGAGGCCTTGAGCAACCTGATCTAGTGGGGAGGTGTCCCTGCCCAGGGCAGGGATTGGGACTAGATGATCTGTAAGGTCCATTCCAACCCTTAAATTCTGTGATTCTATGAAGTGACAGCAGAGAGTCAAGAGAGAGTTTTCTTTGTAAGTCTCCCAACCTATACAAAGCCTGGTGTTCTTGGGTTAGTTCTCAGTTACATTTTACTGACAAAAACGTAAGAAGCAATGCAACTATGAACAACAAATGTTTATGCATAGCAGAGTGCCTTGGGTACAAAACCAGTCTGTTACAGAATGGCTGCAACCTCAGGTTTTGAAAAGGTTTCTCAGTGGGACTTAGATAACCTTCCTCTGTGTGGTCTTTGCTCTGAAGCAAATCAGAGCAACTCCTGTAATCCCTTTTGTTTCCAAGCAGACAACCAAACCTGGAAACGCTATGGGTGGGCTTAGTGCAGAGAGTAAGGCTGAGTATCCTGTTACTGATTTACTCATTTTCAAGGCTAGATTACAGATCCTCCAGGATGGCTCTAGGTGTCTGCATCCTGCTCCTTCTCTCACATTCCTTCTAAACCAGCAGAGTTTGAGTAAGTTGTTTCTGTAAGGCACAGAGAGGTGTGACTGAGAAGTGATGATTGGTTTGGCCCGTCGGTGCCAGCTGAGGTTACAGGTTTCATGTGTTTGGGGCAGACGTTGAAAGGCTGGATGCTGCCAGCTTGCAAAAGGCTTAACCAGTCCCACCTGTCTGAGTCACTGCTCTAACACAACCAGCTGTTACAGCTGTCCCCACGCCCTCCCCAGCGCTGCAGGGTCTGCAGAAAAACACCCACTACTCCGCTGAGCTTTGCGCTGGATTTCAACCTCGTCCCAGTTCCAGTCTCGGGGAAGGAGCCAACTGTGCTCCGCTGCCCCAGAGGGAAGCGGAGCCAAGAGCGCAGCGCCGAGCGGCAGCGCGGGCAGGGTCGGGGGAGGGCGGCGCGGCCGAGGACTCACCGAAGTCCAGAAACTGCTTCATGGAGAGCGGCGAGGGGGAGAAGCGCGAGTAGAAGT
>NW_008662256.1:0-892 GCF_000695815.1 Acanthisitta chloris
AGCAGGACCATCGCACAGGCCATCACAGGAACAACCAGAAGAAGAAGCAGAAGAGATAACTACCACCACTCGACCCTTTACCTTGGGTGAGCTGCGGGAAATACAAAAGGTCTATACCCACTGAGCAGGTGAGCGTATTACCTCCTGGCTGCTCTGGAGCTGGGATACTGGGGCAGAAACTGTAGAGTTAGAGGGTAGGGAAGCCAAGAAGGGATCACTTGCTAAGGATTCAGGCATTGACAGGGCAATAGGACAAAATGCACAAACCCTCAACCTCTGGACATGCCTCCTATCAAGTGTGAAGGAAAGGTATCCTCATAAAGATGATATTAAATGTGATATAAGCAAATGGAACACAATGGAAAGAGGTATGCAATACTTGAGGGAATTGGCTGTGAGAGAAATTATATATTTTGACCCAAACAATCCACAGTTCCCCATAGATCCTGATGAAGTTTTTTGTAACTGACCCATGTGGCCGTAATTTGTGCAGAGTGCGCCAACAGGACATAGCAACCCATTGGCAACATTTGTTTGGAAAGATGGTATACTGCCATCAGTGGGTGACATGATATGGCAACTCCGGGTCCTGGCAGGGCTCCTGGCCAGTGAGCTCCACATTGCAGCTGTAGAAGTATTATCAGAGAACTTGTCAAAACAGTCTGAGGAGTTCCAACAATTCAGGGAGGATTTGCTCTACTCTGGACCTGTACGAGCTCGTGTTTCCTCAGTTCATAGCAAGCATGCTCAGACTCAAGAGAGAGGATATAAAGCTACACACCACAGTGTGCCCTAGGGTTTTGCCTACAGGAACAAGAAGAGGATTTGAGAAAGTGGGATGGACAACCAATCTCAGTTCTAGAGCCAAAGGTGCAGGAATTGCGGGGAAAAA
>NW_008662257.1:0-511 GCF_000695815.1 Acanthisitta chloris
GATAACAACAACAACAATAATGATGATGATGATGTTTGTTCCACCCCTGTGTGATATCAGTTGGTTTAGTCAGTTTATGAAACAACTACTTTAGTAAATAAGTGTGCACTCCTTGAAATCTGAATAGTAACTGTTCTGATCTTTAGGTTAAATTACCATTGCAAGTTTTAGGGAGAGAAAAGAAATTATGACTGACATTTTGTGTTGCAAAAAGTTGTAGAACAAGATGATTCAGTGTTGAGCATGTATCAATTTTATTAGGATGCATTTTCTTTCAGTAACCATATTTTCCCAATATCTTAATTTAAATAATCAACCAATAATTTGATTAGAAAGCTGATTAGAAAGTTAATTAAACTAGAGAAAAAATGTCTTTTTTTGATAACATAAAGGTACAAAAAACACTTGAGTGTTTTCTAAAACAGTTTGTTGCAGAATTTCTATGCCTCAGTGTTTTTATTGCATTGTATTTCTTTAATATTGATTATGGCTCGTCAGTGTATGTGGGAGA
>NW_008662257.1:531-15650 GCF_000695815.1 Acanthisitta chloris
AGCTTATTGTCTCATGCTTTGCAGTGTTACATACGAAAGAAGTTAGGAGAAGCAGGAAAAAGGCCACAATAAAATACTAGCCGGAAGTAGGGGGAGGGGGGAAAATATATATTTTTTCTTTAATACTCCAGCTACAGCATGAGGGATTGCATCTTAAATTGGCATTAAGAGTCTCTTATTGTATAAAGTGGTACTTACGCAGACTGAAAAGCCCTGCTTTGCAGTGTTACATACGAAAGAAGTTAGGAGAAGCAGGAAAAAGGCCACAATAAAATACTAGCCGGAAGTAGGGGGAGGGGGGAAAATATATATTTTTTCTTTAATACTCCAGCTACAGCATGAGGGATTGCATCTTAAATTGGCATTAAGAGTCTCTTATTGTATAAAGTGGTACTTACGCAGACTGAAAAGCCCTTAAAGGGTTTCTTTGGAAAAATAAGGATCTAATGGATTGCAAACTGGAATTAAAGACAATTCTAGGACCCCAAGAGGTCTGAGACTCCCTCATCTGCTTTCAGTCTAGCTTTGCATTTTTTGATAGTTAGGTAAATTGGATATACAATGACTGCATCTAGAGGTCTTTGTTGAAATAAATCAAGTTGATACTCTCTACCGTTATGTATTGTTGGTTCTTTGCAAAGTCAGAAAAGTCTTTCCATCTGGGACCCAAATTTTATATATTAAAATTATTCTCCTTTGGTCTAAAGAGATCTGAGCAGAAACAGTCTCTTATTTTCTGCTGTTATGAAATACTTTATCTGCTCCATTTCTTGAGATCACTGTATATTACAGTACTATTTCTCAACCAAGGATGTTGAGAAAAATGGATGAATTAGAATCAATTATATTTCAATATATTGCAAGATCTGTGGTAATATTTTTGGCAATAATATGAAATAAGAGACATTCAAAATATTACTGGTAAGAACCATTTATATTTGTATCCAGTTAGGATATGCATGCTATTTATACAATTGATAAAGAAATGCAGCAGGCTGCAAAAATTATTGATAACTGCAAATGGTATGGAATGGAAAAGAAATAAACTTTTTTCCAAAGTTCATGAGGAAGATAGGTTATTAGATTATTTACTTCAAGATGTGTCAATGATCTGCTAATGAACACCATCTTGGAGCTCCAGTGATTTATCAACTAATATAAGAAGTGACTGAAAATATGAACCGTGCAGAGGTTTAGCTCAGAAAAAGAGAACTAAGCTATTACTAGAGAGGTTCAGTGAAGCTGACTAACAATGCTGACATTTTGCCTTGCTTATTTATCTCTTTTTTATGTTTATCATCTTTATAGTTACTGTTGCCATAGATACTGTTCCCTATGTGGGATATTTTGATTTTAAGAGTCCCTTTATAACAAAGGGACTGTTTTTCATTTTTTAGACCAGCATACTCAAAGGCTCCTATGATCTAAATAAATTATTGGTAACATATTAAAAAAAAAGAACAATACTATCTCGTACACATGATAGCTGAAGTAGAGGCATTAGAGGTAGACTGCTAAAGTCAGCTGTTTGGGTTGATGTTGTCTTTCTTCTATCTGTTCAAAAAAATGTCTTTTCTGGATTTGCCATAGAAACAAGCAGGGGTTAAACCACGATAATTTATCAAAGCAATCAGTAGCACATTTTAAAATACAAAGATCAATCTTTTGTAAGATAGTAGGAATTAATTTTTAAAAATATATGTTGCAAGACTATTTACTTCCAAAATGACTAATGCAATTGAATGTTGTAATTTTGAAGTTTTAAATGTCAAAACCTAGAGTGGCTGATAAAAATTAGCTTATACGGCTTCTGACAATTGTATTTCATATTATTGCTTTAGCCAATATATTAGTGCTCTATCATAATGAAAGTCAAAATTATATTAAAATTCGAGGAAGGTATATCGTTGATGCAGTTGTATGACAGTCTTATTATTTATAAATGTCCTTTGCTGCTTAAAATTAATAACATATGTCCTCTGAGTTTATGGACTTATCACTCAACTTGTCTTTCCTTCTAGAATGAAATGGGCTGATTTCCTCCCTCTACAAAAAGAACCAAAACAACAAAACAACCAAAACACAAACCAATTAAAAAAAACCAAACCCAAAACCCTCACAAAAAGAAAAGCTGAACAAAATATACGAAAACCGAACCAACCAAACAAAAAAAACCCAATCAAAGAATCCCCAAACCAAACCAAACCAACAAAAACCCCCAAGCCCAAACAAATACCCAAGATGCTAATTTATTATGAGACATTAAAACCAATTAAATTTTTTTCGTAAAATATACTATCATTAAATAGAATCAGTTAAAATAGAAGATGAATCTCATTCTTCAGGAGGCAGCAGGTAGCAAAGAACTTTACAAAACAAAAGAATGCAGTTAAAGTAAATAACCACTCTACACTAAGCACACATTTAGTGTAAAACATATTTCTCTTTCAGACAGAAAAAGGCATTGGTCATGTTGAGTCTATGAAAATACAACAGCATTTACCCTTGTCACAAGAGTAATATATCTCACTGATTGTCATGTTGATTATTAATGTGGAAAAGGTGTCAGGGAAAGCAAATATCTTTTAGCCATATCACATCAGAGAAGATTGTTGTCTGTGCTTTCCCCAAAACCAGGAAGTTTTGTTAGTTTGTAGCTAGAGTGTAGGACTAAAATAATATGAGGAAGTTGCAGGAGGACTTAGAGTTAAGAGGAAAGCTATCAAAGTCAAATTTTCATAGTCCTCACAGTGAGGGATAATGTGAAAAGAAAATATAAAGACAGTGACTTTCTTTGAAACTTCAGGCCAAAGCAAAATGTCACCCACTGTCAGCTATCTCTTTTAGTTGTGATGTAGGAAATCAGGTTTAGTTTTCACTCAGCATTGTGTATGAATTCCAATGATATGTGCTGGCATGTATTGCTCATTGTCTCTTGATACATCCCATTAAGTTTCTCTAATTAACTGCAAGCTGTTCTTCAGTGGTCATATGAATTTTCCTATGAACAATGTTATCCTTCTGTATCCCCATGTCCTTGTGTGACTGATGGCTAATCGTTCACACTGTCGATAATGAAATGTACAGTGACTGCAAATACACTTTCACCAATACCATGACTTATATAGCGAATGCCTTCTGCCAAAACAAGTAAAACTAACCAGGAACCTCAGATAAAACTTAGCTGAAAACAATGATATTAGCATTTCTATGAATTCACATTATTTTTGTCTGTGGATTATATATAAAAATAATTTATTATTTTAAGCCAGAACATGCATGAAGGTGTAACAGAGGAGTGGAAAGATTCTGTAATAAAAAAGATTGAATAACTTTGAGCTTCAAGTCTGACTTTTTTTTCTTTTTTTTCTTAACAAAGACTTTTACATGGAAAAATTAAATTTTTACATTTAAATCAACCCAACAGAAATATTGTATCCAGGCAGCATATTTAGTTAGAATAAAACAACAAGCTGTTAATTAGACTATATGCAGTTTTATACAGGAAAATATAGTCCTGGAAATTATAGTACTTCTTCTGAATAATGTAAAAATTTAAATCAAGAGTTTTCATAGCTAAGCTAATAACAAAAGAACACAGTAGGGACAAGCCCAAAGCTGAAAAGTATACTTTCAAAGGCTGCTCAAACCTGCATAAAAACTCTCTGAAAAAAATGTGCATATTTTAAACAAATATATATTACACCAGAAAACACAGTCTCTTCTAAGAAGTACACATAAATAGAATCTGTTCTATGAGTTTTGATGAAACTGATATAACAGTTACTATCCAGTTCATCAGTACTCATAAAACAGGTAAAATAATTCTCTAATATTTTACAAGAAGACAGAGGGCTGAATTAATTCTGCAGATACCAGTTGTTTCAAAATATGCACTTCCCAACAATTTAGAATCAAAATATGATGATCAATAACAGGACATACCAGGTCTTCCCTAATCATTAGTGAACATTCTGCAGCCTATCATTTGCAAGACAGTGGCACCTCAAAAAAAATGCACTTGGACATTGAGTTCTACTAAAGGCAGAGCATCATTGAAAGAGCAACAATGTGGCAATATGTTTAATTTCTAAAGACAAAGTGTTGAAATTTTTTTAAAAATAGGTGAATTTCTCCACCATTGTTTGATTTTTGAGAAAGAGGTTTCTGAACAGCAAAATGGCAGCTTTTGGATAAAAATAGTTACAGTACCCATATATAATGCTGGATATTTGTCTCACCTCTGTGCCTGGCAAGATCATGGAACAGATACTCCTAGAAGCTATGCTTAGGCACATGAAAAGCAAAGAGGTGATCAGTAATAACCAACATGGTTTTACCAAGGGCAAGTCGCGCCTGACAAATTTGGTGTCCCTTTGTAATGGGGCCACAGCAACTAATATCATCCACTTGGACTTATGCAAGGTGTTTGACACTGCCGCACAACATCCTTGTCTCTAAATTGGAGAGACATGGCTTTGAGGGGCGCACCACTCAGTGGATAAAGACCTGGCTGGATGGTTACACATGGAAAGTTGTGGTCAGTGGCTCATTGTCTACGTGGAGGCCAGTGAGGAGTGGTGTCCTCAGGGGTCAGTTCTGAGGCTGATACTGTTTTTGTCAACGACATGGACAGTGGGATTGAGTGTATCCTCAGCAAGTTCACTGATGACACCAAGCTGTGTGAGGCAAACAAAATGCTGGAAGGAAGGGATGCCATCCAGAGGGACCTTGACAGGCTTGAGAACTGGGTCAATGCAAACCTCAAGAAGTTCAACAAAATGAAGTGCAAGGTCCTACATCTGGGCTGTCGCAATCCCAGGCACACACACAGGTTGGGTGGGGAAGTGTTTCAGACCAGCAGTGAGGAGAAAGATTTGGGAGTGACAGTGGATGAGAAGGTCACCATGAGCCAGCAGTGTGCATTAGCAGCCCAGAAAGCAAATAGAATTCTGGGCTGCATCAAAAGAAGAGTGGCCAGCAGGACAAAAGAGGTGACTCTCCCTCTCTACTCTGCTCTCATGAGACCCCACCTGGAATACTGCATGCAGTTCTGGTGCCCTCAACATAAGAAGGACATGGAACTGTTGAAGCAAGTACAGAGGAGGGCCATGAACTTGATAAGGGAACTGGAGCATCTCCCCTATGAGGACAGGCTGAGGAAGCAGGAGTTGTTCAGCCTGGAGAAAAAAAGACTGCGTGGAGACCTCATAGCAACTTTTCAATATCTGAAGGGCCTGCAAGGGAGCCAGAGAGGGACTATTTGTTAGGAACTGCAATGATAGGACAAGAGGTAAGAGGTTCAAATTGTAGGAGGGGAAGTTTAGGTTAGATATTAGAAAAAAGTTTTTTACTATAAGGGTGGTGAGACACCGGAACAGGTTGCTCAAGTGTCTGCCCCACCCCTGGTGGTTTTCAAAGCCTGACTGGATGAGGCCTTGAGCAACCTGGTCTAGTGGGGAGGTGTCCCTGCCCATGGCAGGGGACGTTGGGACTAGATGATCTGTAAGGTCCATTCAACCCCTAAAATTATGATTCTAGGATTATACTGTACTTAACATAGAGGAAAAAAGTAAAGTTATCCATTCAAGAGGTTTAGAGAACAAAATATGTAATATATGATTGTATTACTTATTCTGAATATATTTTGGCATGTAGGTCTATTTCAGGCACTAAGATATGTCTATGAACCACTTAAAGGCATTTAACAAAACTATTTAGAAGTATTTATTCCAATTTCACAAACTGGGAAGTTGCAAAATGGAAAGGTGAAATTAATAGCCAGCAAGACTTACAATACAACAAAAAACCCCACTATCAGTAAGCCTCCAGCAACAGATTCTCCTTTCTATTTTGGGGTTTTGATCTCTCCCAACTTTCATTAAATATTTATATACCAGTATCATTTCAAAAAGATCTCAGACATTTTTGCTTCCTCTTCCATCTTCTATTTAGAATATCAGTGCTGTCCTAGCTGTCAAAATTGAGAAAATTTAGAAAATTATGCAAAACAGAACTTCTCTAATGATCTCATACCTAGAAGGGCATCATTTTACTGTGTTCATAAATGTACTCAGTGAGGAATGTCTTCCTTTGGTAACTAGTTCAAAAAATTTTGATAGGGGTTTTATTTGGGTTTTTTTTCAGAAGTTTATTGCTGCGCATAGTTTGACTCCTGTAATATGCATAAATCTGTCATAGTTGTAGTAAGTCATGGTTTTGATCCAATTGCAGGGTCTCAAATGACTCAGACATAAATTCACTTGCTATTGACTTGTGACCCAGAGTTCAGGCTAGATTAGGCTATTTGAATAGATTGATTCAGATCAGCCAGAAATAATAATTCAATTCAGCTTGACACTGTGAATGTTTGTTCAAATAAAGCCTTTAGAAATTTGTTTTATGAATGTTTTGCAATGGCACTTTTGTAAGAAGTTAGTAGATGTTTAAATTCAGAATTATATTTTAATATCACTCTAATCGTAACTAAAATCGTTAAAAAATAATTTTTGTTTATAGTAGAGTGAAAATATTTTAATCTAGAATATTTTTGAGACAATCTGTATGTCAAAAAGGAAGATCATAAATATTTAAATATTGTAGTAAAACAGCTATGCCATGCAGCTAATCTAATAAGTCTGCTGCTCCATAAACAATCTGTGCTACTTAAATATTTTGAAGGTTGGCTGATGGCCCTCTAACTCATCTAACCACAGAGAAAAATCCAAGGGAAGATAGTTTAGAAGCCTTTAGTGAAGCTACACCTTCAGAGATTATTATCCTGTAAATTCCTTTTAGATCCATTAGCTCCTTTTAATGGACAGTAGCTTTCACTACCTCTCTGTTATCAGGATCAACATTTTTAAACCTGTGAAAGATCTGAATGTTTTCTTGTAGTCTTCAGTCTACTAAACACTATACACACTGTTTATACATACATAAGGTACTATGGTACTGCATGAGGCTGTGCTCCCCTGGCTGAGGGAATGTTGCAGTCATGGGAAGGTGGGATACATTCCCTAATCATTTTGAACATCTGTCACTCCCAGGAACCGTAACGCTGGAGCAGCTAGGAAAATGTCTTTGTGGATTCTGTTCTACTTAACGAGGAAAAATTAAGAGTGGTTACATGGAGATTTCACACTAAAAGTTCTAAAAAATAATTATTTTACAGTGAAGTATTTTAGATTTTAATGAATGATTTGTGGGTAATAAATTCTTTCACTTAGACACTTTATGTTCCTTTCCTATACAAAAATAAGGAGCCCTCTATGCTAAAATGAAGACATTACTAGAAATTTTGGGAGAACATTAAAAATAGCAATTTTCTATAAGATAAAGTAGTTTAGGATGATTTTGAAAAAGCAACTTGAGGTCTCACTGCCTACAGGCTAGAGAACAGAATTTAATTACTGTTTTTGTTTTATCTAGTCTGTAAACACCACTTCAGTATTAATTGTGCTGTAACTACATTTTGTATTTTGTTTTTTTCCTCAGTCTTTGCATTTAAAAATCTGATATAGCCTTTGGGGATAACATTTTACTTATGGCCAAAATTTTGCCTTTCAGTAGCAAATCAATATAAATGCAAATATGCTTGATCTACTGGTGTTTATTATTAGATGAAAACTGAAAAATAGCTAGTCAATGCTGTAAAAAATATGGAATGTTTATTGTGAAGAATATCTAATGGTTTGGTGGTATATTTGATGAATCATACCTCTACACTAAACAAGGACATTTTCCCTGAATTTTATGAAATTCTGGGGCTTTTTTTATTGTCTATAGAAACACTAGCCTGTCTAAAAAGCATCCTTGGGAAGATAGGCTAATTCATAATTAAGAACAAGTATCTGAACTATAGCACCAGACAAAGTGCTATCACAATTCAAGAAGAAAAGGTTTGCACTAAAAGAACGTAAATAAAAGTGTTTAGTTTGAAATTTGCTTTAGGAGGCAAAAAAGTAACATCGTGAATTTCGAAAGGATAAAAACCCACTTCAGATGAGCACCTGTCATCATCAGTTGTAATTAGATTGACGCACAAGAACCATTCCTGTTTATTCTTTGAGAGGCCTCAATTTTCTATCTACTTTATAAAATACTTGACAAGTCAAGTATTTTAAAATATACCTAGATAAAATGTTGGGTTTATGTCTAAAATGGGCAGGGAACAGAACAGAAATTATAAATGTTTAAATTTTATGGAAGTTTAACTAGGCAGCTTACCTTTAGTTTCACTAAATCAGTTTTTTCAGCTGTAATTACAGAAATTCTAGGATTTTTTCAGTTCAAATTAAGATGCTGTGACACTAAACTGTAGGAAAAGCATTTTGGTGCAGTTTTTCACTGTTCCCTTAAAGCATTTGATCTGAAGCAAGAAGGGGTTTCAGGTCGGATTGTTTGGAGTCTTGTCCTAATGTAGTGCTTGAAAAATAAATGTGGGATTTATAATGCAAATGAAAGAACCAAACCTACATACCTAAGCTTTGGTTTACTCAAATATTTTTGAAACTAGGTATTACAGTAAGCCCAGATGGATGAGTGCACTTACCATTAATGTATTCATAAATATTAAATTATATCATGCAAAATCAAACAGCTTAAACACATCACAGAAATTCTTCTTGTAGGCATGGATAAGACACATTCCTGAGAGACAGGAGTTCATTCAAGCATCTGTGGGCAAGGCAATATTTTTAACCTATCTTCTGCATCTCACATAATCTTATTTAGCAGAAAGGCTGTTGGGTTCAGTACTTATTCCCATTGTGGCTTTCCAAAGCTTAATGTAGTGGACATTCAAAGAGAAAGCTTAATAGCCTGAGAGCTTGAGACAGGCATGGGAAATGTCGTCTTTTATGGTGCTCAAAGAATCTTGCACAAGAGGTAGCCTGCTAATTCTTTGGTGGAGTTAAGCCAAGCACTTTTGGGGATTCTACTGGCCAAAAGCAGTTTTGAGGATGCAGACTGAGGTCACGGCATTTAGCTCCTTGTTTAGGACCATAAAACCTACATACATTCTTTTTCACTAACTCATTTTTTAAATGTGAAATACCTTTAAGCAATTAGAACCCTGTAATAAATACTGTAGATTTTCATTGGAGTGATAGAGGCTAGTTCATGTAGCAAAATTCTTCCTTAGTACTCAGCTGAGAAATCAAGACAAGCAATCACACCCACTGCATCTCATAAGTATATCTTGTTTGGTGTTGAAACACGACCTGCCTCTCTGAGAAACTGGAAGAAACTGTTATTGTACATATTACATGCTTAAGAAAACAAGTACCACATTCCTTATCCATATGTTTAACAGAGTTGTAGAAAGATTCTAAAATCCAGTATTTACTTTTCTTCATAGGCCTTGTGATTGATCTTCTTGAACACAGAAAAATATATCACTTGTGAAATGCATAGCATGCCTGCCAGCCTTTGAGACCTGAAGAGATGACAAAGCTGCTAAAAGATTTTTTAGTCTCATGAAGTTGCTGACAATTGTCTTGATAGGTGTAAGGGATCTTTAAGAAAAGTTTGTGTCGAAATTGCCTGGCTCTGGCAGCCTGTTGATTGACAAAAGCCTTGGACTGTCTGCCTCAAATCTTGCTGAGCTACAGGGTATCTCCAGCAATGGCTGGACTGAAAGCAGGGAAGATAACAAGTCACCATAAATGTCTAACTGCTGCTCAGGAGATAAAGGGACTACATAATGGGGCTCCACTGCCCACAGTAAATCTCTAGCTGAGATAACATGGTGCCACTCTCCATCTAAAATATCTAGCTGCTGAGATAATGAAATTCAACTTTCCAACTTAAATCTCTAGCTGCACCCAGACCACAGCTTTCCCAGGACATTCATGAGGTGCCTGTGCTGCGAATCACTATGTGCTGACCCAGGAACTCAAGGGGAACTGACCAATCAGCACCCTAGCAGAGCCCTATAAAATAGCCTAGCATCCAGAGACTGTGTGTATGTGTGCGTGCACCCACCACTGAAGAAAAGATGACTACAAATCATCAGGATCCATGGTGGTCACTGTCCCTGTTTCTGCAGCTCAAATCTTGCTCACTTTCTCCTTTCCTGTTTCTAGCTCTCCTATCACCCTTCCCCCTCCCCCTTTATGTGACCAATAATAAAATGTCACTCACTAACAGCACCTGACCTCTTTTGTGTCTTAATTCACATTGGGGGAATCGATCGAACCCTCCTATGTCTTACTGGAACAGAACAATAGGCTAGGGTTTTTTCAAAAGTACTTTGCATCTGAATAAGGTGACATTTTACACAGAGGCACCATACTTCTAAGTTTATTCTCTTCCATCATGCATAAGCGGTCAGTGATCTGTTAGATACTAATAACTTTTCAATGCTAAAAATAATTTGAAGGGTCAGGTCATAAAATTCCTGCATGTCTGGATTCACCATATAATCACCTTCTGCCTCAAAAAAAACACAAGAAGGATTCTGAAAGGCAAGCATAAATTACAGATATGTTACACACAAAACTGAGCCTGGAAGATCCCTGTTTAATAACAATAGGTTAAAAGCAAAGGAGATAACTTTTATTAGAGTATAATGGACATCAATTGCCCTTTTTTTTGCAAGAGTCAGTTGGAGACGGAAAGTACTAAATTAGTTCACTAGTACTTAGCAGTAATAGGCAGGATCAGTGGCAATTATGTCAGGGCTCAGTTCCCTCATCAATTCTTTCCAAGCACTCTTAATTAATAAGGAATGTGAATCTCTGTAATGTCATCAGTGTTTCATTTCCCTGCCAGTGGTGCAAAAGAAATTTGATACTTCAGAGTGTGTGGATACATTTCTTAGAGAGCATATGACAACCAATCCTGCTGTTATTCAGGACAATATGTAGTTAATTTCGATTTTTGTGAGTTTTGCAGAATGCTCTGGCCTGCAACAACCATCCATTTGGTTCTTCTAAACTTCAAAGATTGTTCTCTGCTTGAATTTTTTTAAGGCATGTGTATGTTCTCATTCAAAATGTCTTGCTGTAGCTTCTGTCCAGGTCAGGCCTCTGAAACTAATACAGCTGCTGAGGTCACATTTTTCAGGTCTGTTTCTAACACAACACTTTCTGTGCAGTAAGCCAAGTCACTTCCTCCAGCTGCTACATACAGGCAGATTTCAGCACTGTCTGTTGTCACTCAAATACAGCTTAAATGCAGTCAAAATGTCTTAATATTATACTGTTCATCTGACAGCTTTTCAGCTCTTTTCTCTCATGTACGAATCCAAGGCACAGTTTGGAAGATAACTACCCAAGGAAAGGGGTACCATACCAGTGATTAAAATATGCCAAAAGAGACAAAAATATATTAAAACTGCAGATTTTTTCATGTGCCAGTAGACCTGCACCCTACAATCTATGTGTCATAATGTGTTAGATTCATTGACAGTAATGGCTATAGAAGGGCACTTTTTTCTGCATCATCCTCAAAGGCAGAAATATAACTACTTTTCATATTACAGCTGTTAAACACTCTTCTGTGTGTTCAGAAATCTAGCACACCACTTGCTATAAAAATCAATAAGGAAACTCTCAATCATTTTTCAAATGAAGTTAATGCCAAATTGTATTGCGCATCACTGATTTTCATCTTTTTATTATCATTAGTATTTTAGCTCATTCTGCTTTTTATTATTATTAAACTGTTCTTATCTCAACCTACATATTTTACTTTATTTTTCTCCTCCCTATTCCTCCAGGTGGGGGGGAAGAGGGAGGAGGAGGGAGCATGAACGGCTGTGTGATTCTTGGCTGCTGGCTGAGGTTAAACCACTACACTTTTGCTTTCTGGAATACATACATGATAAACATCCTTAGTGGTTCACTGAATTTAGTGTAAGTACTCAAGTCTTGTGCTCCATGCCTAGGTATTTAGTCACATGCACTGCTAAATCAATTCCTAATTGAAAACTAGTTGTTATACATGTCACGTAAAATTAGTCACACAAAATTAATTCACAAAACCACAGTAGCAGACCACAGTAGTAATCTTTACTAGTTCTAATAGTAAATGCAGAAAACAAATCCTTTGTGCACAGGTATTCAAAATACATTAGCTTCCACAATTACTGATTAGTTTGAGAGGAATTAGTACATTAAATACCATTAAGACACTGGTTTTTGGTCTTTGTACTTCAAAGGAAAACTCAATTTGCAATAAGTGATATTTTTAGCAGAACTAGTATACCTGTATACAAGGAACAGTTTTAGAACATGAAAATCCAATTTTACTCACAAAAAAAAAAAAAAAAGTCCTTATTGATCATTTCAATCAACATAGTATTTACTAAGGTTACAAAACAAGTAATAAAGGCCAGCATCCATCTGAAACACTGGCACATAAATATTACTAATTCATGAACTAAATTTAGTGATATAAATGGAGAGTAGTTTTGATTTGACATTGGTTTATGGATACATTTTCCAGAGATTAAATTTGTCTTTTGCTTTTTAGTTAAAAAATCCTGCAATAAACCCACAACCAGAATGTATTAACTGCTAAATTGCAGTAGAGAGTGGCAGGACTTAGATCTCCTGCTTTACTATGTTATTGAATAAACAACAAGAAATCTTTAGAAATGGTTCATGAAAAATATGCAGTGCGTCTGATAAATGAGTTTGACAAAATATTTGTCAAATTAACTCATGTTTAAGGTACCACATTTAAATGAGATCTAAAGACATAGAATATGCATGCAGGTGTCTACATTTCCTTTCCTTGGTATTCTCTATTCATTCACATTTTACCTTGGTAGGTAACTCCTTTTCCGGACATGAAAGTGCCTGTGAATGTTTAACTCCTTTATACCAGAACTTCTATATTCAGTTCTTTTTGTACCAGAAATTCTCCCCAGAGTCCTTTAACTTGGTGACAGAACACCTGGCAAGGTCTCAATTTGAGATGTAGCACACCTGAGCATAATAAGACCTTCCTGCAATTAATTTCTTCTGTTATTTACTAGTCTATTGTCACTGGATCTAATGCAAAGAAGCCAGACTTACTGCAGTGGTACCTGAAGATTTTCTAACACGAAAGTCATAACCATGAAGAAATCATCAGTTCTATTTCTGTAACAGAACCTACTGCTTCCAAGACACCGCTTTTAGGCAAACTGAATATATCATCTTTCCCTCAGATTTGCCTTTTTCTTCCCCTATGCCTTGTACTCTTAAAATCTCCATTATTGTTATTTTGTATAAGCTGGTATGGGACATGAGAACTGGCTCATAAAAGACTGTTTAATGTATGTTTTATGTGGATAAAGCAATTATTAGAGAACTTCCTTGTAAGTGCTCACACACTGTTAAGGTAAATATAAAACTGGATCTCATTCATCATTCTTGTGTGTATCCATCTCTCACTGGGAGACAGTACATATCTGCAGGTCTTTCTGTTGCAGAAATGCAAGTTCCTGGTTCTTCCCTTCCTTACGTATTGAAGAAATATTCCCAAACCTTAATCATAAGACACCTATAGAAAAAATCCAAATGATAGAAATGCTATAAACTGCTACAAATAGATTTTTGAAAGGCATATGTTGCTACACACTTCATATGCCACTCAGATGCAGAAAATCTGTGCACATCAGATGCAAAAAAAATAGTTTCGGGCTTCTTTCTCCATCACCGCTTGGGTGTGCTTGTCTTCTCATAAACTGATAGTAAACAAATGAGCAGTAAGTTCAAACTAGTTTGTCATGCCAGTCATTTATACAAAACCACCTGCTTTATGCAAAAAGCATTAGAATAGTAAGTTTTAAAAAATACTCAGAGAAAATATCATCGTTTGTAGACATCAGAGTTTCTGAAGTATGAAAATGATAGAAAGTGTTTACATTTGGATATAAACATTGGGTGGCTCCATTTTAAGTCAGATTCCAGTATACCCAATAGAAATATCACAAAATAAATGTGCCATAAAGTCCTCTAACACACTGGACACTCTCTCATTACTTGCATAGTAGTTTGGCATATTCTGAGACATGACTGCTTGCAAATACTGTGAATTACATAAATTTTAAATGTACAACAGTAGCTCTTTGAGATAAGTCTTCAAGAAGATTCAGCAGTAGTAGATACTACGGAAAAAAAATTTAAAGCATCTTTGACTAAGTGCTTTCATAAAATGTGCACCAGAATCTTGTTGACTTTGGAGTATAGCAGTTTGAATTTGTGAGGAATACTTTTAAAGCAAGTGTCATAGCAATGGGAACTTCAAAGTCCACTGCTAATAAAAGCTAAATAAACCCTACACACTTCAACACAATCATAGAATCATAGAATTTTAGGGGTTTGAATGGACCTTACAGATCATCTAGTCTCAACCTCCCCCTGCCATGGGCAGGGACACCTCCTCACTAGATCAGGTTGCATAAGGCGTCATACTTGAACACTGCCAGGATTGGGACAGCTGCCACTTCAGTGGGCAACCTGTTGCAATGTCTCACCACTCTTACAGTAAAATCATTTTTCTCACATCTAACCTAGACTTTGCTTCTTTCAGTCTGAACACATTGCCTCTTGTCCTGACACTACAGTTCCAACAGAAGAGTGCTTCTCTGGCTCCCTTGTACGTCCCCTTCCAGATATTGAAAAGTTGCTATGAGGTCTGCACTCAATCTTCTCTTCTCCAGGCTGAACAGCCCCTATTTCCTCAGCCTGTCTTCATAGGGGAGATTCTCCAGTTCTCACATCAACTTCATGGCCTCCTCTGAACTTGATCCAACAGTTCCATGTCCTACTTATGCTGAGGGCACCAGAACTTCATGCAGTATTCCAGGTGAAGTCTCACGAGAGCAGAGTAGAGAGGTAGAATCACCTCCAACTGTGTGCTTGGGAATGCCATGGCCCAGATGTAGGGCCTTGCACTTCATTTTGTTGAACTTCTTGAGGTTTGCATTGGCCCACTTCTCAAACCTGTCAAGGTCCCTCTGGACAACATCCTTTTCCTCCAGCATGTTGACTGCCCCACACAGCTTGGTATCGTCAGTGAAGTTGCTGAGGGTGCACTCAGTCCCACAGTCCATGTCACTGAGAAAGGTGTTGAACAGTACTGGCCCCAGCACCGACCCCTGAGGGACACCACTCCTCACT
>NW_008662257.1:16030-31259 GCF_000695815.1 Acanthisitta chloris
ATTACCGATCACCTCTTTGCTTTCCATGTGCCTAAGCGTAGCTTCCAGGAGAATCTGCTCCGTGATCTTGCCAGGCACAGAGGTGAGACTGAATCATCAAGGTGGGAAGCAACCTCTATAATCAAGTCCAACCATTACCTAGTTGCTCTGCTGTAGCCTAAACCATAAACCACATTCTCCAGCATCTGATCCAGACATCTCTTAAACACCTCCAGGGGTGGTGGCTCCACCACCTCCCTGGGCATTCTATTCCAATGCCTGACCACCCTAACAGTGAAAAAATATTTCCTAACACCTAATCTGAACCTCCTGTGACTCAGCTTATGACCATTCCTTCTAGTCTTCTCATAGCAAGCATGGTAGAAGAGACCATCCTCCACCTCTATACAACCTTCTTCAGGTAGTTGTAGAGAGCAATGAGGTCCCCCCTGAGCTGCCACTTCTCAAGGCTGAGCAAAGCCAGATCCCACAGCTGTTCCTCCTAAGACATGTGTTTAGCTCCATTTACCACAATTCTCTGTGTCCACCCAACCAGCCTGTCTTTACCCAGTAAAGAGTCCATACATCCAAACCATGAGGAGCCAGTTTTTCTAGTAGTATGCTGTGGGAGACAGCGTCAAATGCCTTGCTGAAATCCAGATAGTTCACATACACAGTCTTCCCTTTATCTACTAAGCAAGTCACTTTGTCATAGAAAGAGATCAGGTTGGCCAAGTATGACCTTCCTTTCATAAATCCATGTTGGTTGGACTTGATCCTCTGGTTGTCCTGTATGTGCCGTGTGATGGCACTCAGGATGATCTCCTCCATGACCTTGCCCAGAACCAAGGTTAGGTGGACAGATATGTAGTTCCCCTGATCCTCCTTCTGACTCTTCTTATAGATGGGCATCACATTTGCTAATTTCCAGTTAGCCAGAACTTCTCCTGTTATCCAGGACTGCTGATAGATGATTGTAAGTGGTTTAGCAAGCTCTTTTGCCAGTTCCCTAATTACCCTGGAGTGGATCTCATCAGAGCCCATGGACTTGTGAGTGTCCAATTGACATAGTAAGTCATTAACTGTCTCCGCCTGGGTTATGGAGGCTTTTCATCTCCCCATCAACAACTTCTAGCTCTAGGAGGTGAGTCCTGAGGATAACTGGCCTTCATGTTAAAGACAGAGGCAAAGAAGGCATTGAGTACCTCTGCGTTATCTGTATCCCCTGTCACTACACTACCCTCTGCATTTATTATCAGCTTATGGACACCCTCCCTGACCCTCCTTTTGCTCCCAATTTATTTATAAAAACTACTTTTGTTGTCTTTGATTTTAATAGCCAAATCAAGTTCTAGTTGCTCTTTGGCTCTCCTAATCTTCTCCTTACATGACCTCTTTGCACCTTATAGTCTTCCCAACATGCCTGACCCTTCTTCCAGAGATTATAGAGTCTCTATTACCCCTCCTCCCCAAACTCCAGCCTAAGTTCTCTGTTTAACCAAGCTGTTCTTCTTCATCAACAACTTGACTTCCTACACACAGGGACAGCCTGCTCCTGAACATTTAACAAATCCTTCTTAAAACAATTCCAGTCTTCCTGAAGTCATTTAACCTTTAGCACTTAAGCCCAAGGGACTCCATCAATTAATGTCCTAAACAAGTCAAAGTCTGCCATGTTCTCCATGATTTTTCAAAGATGGTGGGGAGTGGCTTAGCAACAACATATGCCAGATCCCTCAGCACCTGTGAGTGTATTCCATAAGGGCCCATGGATTTATGGATGTTAAACCTGCCTAGCCGATCTCTAACCCAATCCTCTAGGACCAAGGGGAATTCTTCCTTTCTCCAGTGTTCCTTTCTTCACTCTGAGGTCTGGGATTCCTGAGAGCTGGCCTCAGCACTAAAGACTGAGGCAAAGAAGGCATTCATAATTCTGCTTTCTCTGTGTCTTCTATCTCCAGGATACCCACTTGATTCAGCAGCAGCCCCAAATGATGAAGTAGCCACTTATGCTGTGTTCTCTGTTAGATTTATGATAATCTTCACCCCAGATCATTTCATAGAGCCTGGAAACCAAAGAACAAAATGTAAATAGCGTTAATTATTTTTTTGAGATCTATAGAAACAATTGAACATGTAGTGAAGAAGAATTTATTGTTGCAAAAAGACACAGAAAAACATTCTTGAATCACTCTTCATTTGACAAATATCTTCCTGATGTTTTGTGAGACTGTGTTTAGTAGAAATAGCACCAATTGTTACTACAGCTCAAAATAACTCATAAAGAAAAAGAATAATTAAAAAGAGAACATCATTGTGGACAAGAATGATATGAATTATACAAATTATGATTATGAGGGCATATTTAATATCAGATAGCAAAGTTTATAATTTAGTCTTTAGGATTTTGGAGCAGAAATGCCCTTTAATTCTCTGGCAGACTTGTCACAGTGGATCTCTGATCCTTATATCAACACAAGATGCTACTTTATTTATGATAAGCAACAAAAAAATGCTATTAATTCTTGATTCCAGAGGCTCAGGCTACAAGGAAATGCATTTTCATAAGACAGTGACATTAAAACTTTAGACTGTGAAATTCAAATGAGGAAGACTTATATGCCTTATACACAAGTGAAACATCTCAAATGTATTAGGAGCAATCACAAATTAAGAAAGTTGAAAGCAAGATTTTTAACCAGCTTTTTGAGTCACCTATAAATAGCATTTCCTTGCAACACACACAGAGACACTGAACATGCATGAAAGCTTGCAATGTAATGTTGCTATATTTTGTACTATATATATTCACAGCAGCAGGACAGAACTGAGGGAAGAACAAGAGATATAACAAGGAAAATGCACAGCTGTATTGAACAGACCTGAAAGGAGAGACAAGAGTCTAAGCCATGGCAGTATGAACAGGAACAACCTAATTCAGATCAGATTTGAAGTCCTCCTCTAACAAAAGTCTACTGTTCCTACCAACTGGATGAGCAACTCTATATTACGTCCTAGTAATTTCTCAATACATCAAAAATCAATGTTACTGTCCTACATTTAAAAAATATTCCAGCACCTTACTTAATAAATCTGATAGTAGCTGAAAAAAATCAACAAAAAAAAACATCTGTAAGGGAAATAAGCAAATTTGGAAACACTTCATAAAGCTGAACATTTTTGTAGACTATATGTCCTTTGCTGAACAAAGAAATTACTATACCAAACCATTTCCTGGGACCTCAGATCAGGAACTAAACTGAAAAAGGGTGACAGAAAACTACACTAGGCTGTAGAACATAATTTTCTACAAATTTCTACTGCTTTTTCTGAAGTGACAAGTTTCTGGACGTTACTGTTCAGCTAGAATTCATGTAGTATTAGAGACTTACTCATATCAATACACAAGAGGTTCATCATAAAAGTGTCAAAAGATCAAAAAACCCCATTCATCAGCATGTGTTAATTAAACAGATGGTAAATTCTACCCTAGATGGTGATTTGTCAATAGTTCACTTTTCCAGATACAGGGTGATTTACATTTTGATGTAAAGGGGCCCTAATCTGCAAAGCTTTCTTTTGTACATATACTGTCTGCTAAAATATTGTAAATTATAACATGGCTTTATTCAAAGGAGAAATATATTTTTTAAACTGTCTAAAAGCTGAATTACTGTTAAATTTCTGGACTAACATTTTTGATATACATACACTACTATTATTCAGCTTTGCTTAGAGTCATGGTTCTATAATTGCCCATACTTGAGCTGCATTATGGTTGAAGAAAGTGCCTGTCATATTTTACGAAACAGATATGCATAAAAATTATACACAAAAAGATAAGCAGCCACTGTAGAGCAACAACTGAACAACAAGAAGAAATATGGATTAGTGTTGCCCAATATAAGAACAGGACATTAAATAACTAAAACTTAGCAATTCTCATTAAAAAATTTTTCTGTCTCTATGTGCAGGTAAGAACAGTGAAGACTTTACTGGTATTACTTCCTATATTTGTGTCTCTGAGACAGAATGCAGCAACAGTTTAAGTACATAAACAGGGTTCACAAGGAAACAGATTTTTGAAATATCTCAATACTACTTAGACTTGCTAGAGTCAAAATCAATAGTTCTCTGACATTTAAAGTACCAAGAACTTGTCTTGCTGGTTGCTAACTGTGGCACTCAGATACTGGAATTAGATAGCACACACCATGTGCCTATACATATATATTGCAAATTTACAATGCACATCAATTAGTGTTCAAAACTAAGACTTAATTAAAGTTTGAGGGAAAAGCTGACAATAAAGAAATCCTTTGTAATATGCAAGGAAAGACACAGATTTTTTTTCAGTAAGAAAATGGTAAAGGAATGACTCCACAACTTTCAAATGGCATGGATAACTGAAAGCCTACCTTTTAAACAAATGAATAAAAATATTAGAACTATGTTTTAGAAGAATAAAAGCCATTTATTTATCAGTTATCTGTATTTCATTCTACTTAGTGGAGTACATAGAATGGTACCTCTGTAATATCATATCCTTTTTATCCTTTCTTAAGAAACAATCTTGGGCATACATGAGAATGAAGCAAATCTGAGTAAAAAAAGACTTACTTTTTCCCTCAGTTCACTTGTTCAAGTTGATGGGTTTGCACACATTTCTCAAGACAGAATAATAAAGTTCCTATGTGTCCTAGAAGCATTTTAAGGGAAGATGTAGTATATATAGAGTACTCTGTAAGAAACATAATCTGTCACTCTAATTTTTAAAATGCTAAAAACATATGAAAGCCATAAAGTTATGATACTGTATCGCACTAGACCCTGGTCTGTGGATGTCTATGTTTATCAATGTATGTTGAAGTCAGAGGCTCTGCATTTTCCCTTGCAGTTTCAGATGTGTTACTTCACAATATAACAATATTCTCTAACTTGAAAAAGGTCTGGTATTCTCTTATCATGAAAGGAGACAATCATGTGTTTTCAATGTTAACTGTGTGATCTCTCATAACCAAGTTTTAGGAAACACCATAGCAACACATAAAAAACAAAGTCAGAGAAATTTATGTCTTGGACCACTTGAAATTTGGCATCAAGACCTCTGCTAACAGGATATGCAAACACGGTAGGTATCTGAGAGGAGCTATGCAGCAGTTTGCATTGCACTATAGAGATCTGATCCACCTTTATGTAGAAGAGACAGGAGAATCTTCACCAGCATGTTGACTTAGATTAATGAGGGTCCAAATGAGGGCCACGAAGATGACCAAAGGTCTGAAGAATCTGCCTTATGAAGAAAGACTGAAGCAGTTATTTTTCCATGAAAGGATGGACCAGAATATCTTTGAGGTCCCCTTCAGCCTGGGCTATTCTATGATTCTATTCTGTTACCTGTGTATCATAAAACTGGCACTGAATATGCACTTGGCACATGAATTAGAATGCAACCCATTGCCTGAACATTTTTAATTCCGTCCTAAAGAATAGAATTATCCCTCTATCCTTTAAAATAACCGGTTTCCTTAAAGGAATGTAAATGCAGGTTCCAGGCTATAATGGCTAGTAAGGGAAATATTACAAATCAGTTTATAGTAGATAATATTTTTCACACCCGTTTTTACTCCAGTCATGTTCTGCATTATTTTCTTTCTTTTCTAATACCCACCCTCCTAACATGCAAAGATAAAAATAGAAGATTATGTTTTTGATGGGATACAAGTTCCCTATTTCCAGTAAATTTTCAAATTAGATCAACCAGTTTTGGAAACACTGTACTGTACTGAAGAAAGAATTCAATTGCAAATAGGGTACTACATTAAAAGTATTTGTATGGGTAAGAAACCCAAAAACTGACTTGCTGTGCCTGGTGGCAGAGCTCAAGGAAGAAGTAGAAAGGTTAAGAAGCATTAGGGGCAGTGAAAGGGGAATAGACTGTCGAAGTTGCGTCCTTCTCATCCCAAAAGAAATTCAGCAGGTGAAGCCCTGCCTCTCCTGCCATCAGGCAGAGGGAGCAAACCAGGTAGATGGGGGGGGAATGGAAACAAGTCAAAGAGGTAAAAGAATCCCCTCCTGACCCCCATCACATCCCCAGTTGCACTTAAAGAACAGGTACAAGGCTCTGGACCCAGAGAGTCAGGCAGAGGACAGTCATAAGGATGATCCAGCTGAAGGTCTCCAGCTTGCACCTCATCTGGTGGTTTTTAGGATGAGACTGGTTGTGGCACTTAGTGCCAAGGTCTAGTAATGACAGTAGGGTTGGACTCGATGATCTTTGAGGTCTCTTCCAACCTGGTTGATTCTATGATTCTAAACAAACCCAATTCCCTCACCTGTTCGTTATACAACATGTTTTATTGACCTTTTAAGAGCCTCAATACCCTTTCCTGGACTTGCTCCAGCACCTCTATGTCCTTTTTAAAATGAGGGGCCCAAAACTGAACACAGTAGTCAAGGTGTGACCTCACCAATGTTTACTGTAGAGGCATGATCATTTCCCTAGTCCTGCTGGCCACACTGTTCTTGATAAGGGCCAAAATACTGTTGGCCTTCTTGGCCACATGTGCACACTGTTGGCTCATATTGAGCCAGCTGCCAACCAGTACCACCATGTGCCTTTCTGATGAACAACACCAGAGCCACTTCTCCCAGCCTGTAGCACTGTGTGGGGTTATTGTGCCCCAAGTGCAGAACCCAGCACTTCACCTTATTGAACCTCATGCAGTTGTCCTCAGCCCACTGATCAAGTCAGCCTTGGTCTCTGTAGAGCTTTCCTATCCTTAGGCAGGTCAACATTCTTACCTAACTTGTTGTCATCTGCAAATTTACTGAGGGTGCACTCAATCCTCATGTTCAGATAATCAAAAAAGTTCTTAAGCAGGACTGGTCCCAATACTGAGTCCTGGGGGGCACCACTAGTGACTGCCAATTGGATTTAGCTCCATTCACCACAGCTATCTGGGCCCAGCCATACAGCCAGTTTTTTACCCATCAAAGAGTCCACCCATCCAAGCCACAAGCAGCCAGTTTTTCTAGAAGTATGCTGTGGGAGATAGTGTCAAATGCTACATTTGAATCATGCAGCATTTTGAATTCACTTTCACTCTTCACATCTATATGAAGGTACGAATAACATGTGGAGAGTACTGTGGCACTGTACAGAGCCAGATCATTCACATTTAATGTTTAATACACAATGCATAGTGCATTGACTATGAAAAAATACATGTGCATTATTATAGCTACAAATGAAGTAGATGCTGCAGATATCTTTACGCTTTCCTTCAGAGGTCACTGCTTCCAATAAAAAGTATGAAGTGCTGCAGCCCCCCACTGTCCACAATTATAAACGTGAATAACTGACACCTTGCAGAAAATAATTTTCAGACCAGAAGTGACCAATGCACTTCTGGTTACTTCTTTTACTCCTAGGTAGCTTTCTGAGAAAATCAGTTAAAACTTCTAAATGCCAGATGGTTAGAACTGAGAAACATGTCAAGGGTCTTCCAGAGCTTCCACTCTCACACAAATTCCTTACATTTCCCAGGTACACCTATGTGGCCACAGCTCCTCATTCACATCACATGCATGAATTCATGCTTCTTGAGAGGAAATCCACAAACTAAACCAGGGGAATTACCCGTGGAAAGGTGGAAAGTGAGGACAAGGGAAATTTTAATCAATAACTGTTGTGTGCTGTCATTGTTTGAATCCAGCTGGCAACAAAACAGCACACAGCCCCCCATCAGTGGGACTGGGGACAGAATCAGAAGGGTAAAAGCTAGAAAACTCATCAGTTGAGATAAAGACAGTTTAATAGGAAAAGCAAAAGCTGCATACACAAGTAAAGCAGAACAAGGAATTCATTCAACCCTTACCATGGGGGGGCAGGTGGTCTGCCATCTCCAGGTAGCCAGGGCTCTATTGTGTGCAATGACTACTTGGGGAGACATATGCCATCACTCCAAATGTTCTCTCCTTCCTTCCTCTCACTCCAGCTTTATATGCTGAATATGACACCACATAGTATAGGACATCCCTGTGTTCATTTTATGTCAACTCTCCTGTGGTGTCTTCTCCCAGGTTCTTATGCATCCCTAGCCTTCTCATCAGTGTGACAATATGGGAAGCAGAAGAGGCCTTGATGCTGTCTGAGTGCTGCTCAGCAATAGCAAACACATCTCTGTATTTTCAACACTGTTTTCAGCACAAATCTTAAAGCCCCATACTAGCTACTGTGAAGAAAATTAACTGTAGCCTAGACAAAACCAGCACATCTTTATAATAAATTTCTAGTGGATAAGTGACTGGAACATTCAATTATTTATTCTAGTCATACCAAGTTTAGACTTCGGAGGAAGATATCACATGTCCAAATAGCCTTTAAAATGGTTTGGTGAGCATTCTGAAAAGATGAGAGGCTGAGTTTTGTTACATGGAGCTGAGAGAAAAATCCAGATATTTTCCTGAACAAACAGCTGTTGAAAAAATACCTGCTGGCTGAAGGAATAGCTCCCATCATTCCTAAAACATCACTCTGACAAGTCCTTTCTTATCATGTATAGCTGGGAGAGAAAAGTAGTTAGAAAAATTTAAAAAATCGCCAAACTTTGTTGACATGCTTGTCTAATATCATGTACCAAAAGCAAAGCAATAAGAACAAAGTGTTCTCGGTGTCCTAATAGTATAGTTTAAAAAAGCAGAGTTGCTGTTCAATAGTATAGAGCAAATGCATGATTTTACTTTCACACCAAGATATATAGCATATTCCCCACCCTTTTTTTTTCACTAGAATTAAGGGGGTTTACATTTGTAGCTATTTTTGCATCAACACTTGATAGCTTCAGTTCACATATCTTTTATATATGTAGCTGTTGTGAATGGCAAAAAATTATTATCTTCAGGCACTTGAAAACCTTTGAAGACATCATAATGGCCGCCAAGGACATACTGAAATTGAAAATAGAGAGTAACAGTACCTTTCCAATTAAAATGTAAAATCAGTATAAAATACAAGTATTTCTTTCTAGTGTTGCTAATATTTCCCAAACAACAATAACATTCATCTCAGAAATGAAGACCACAAATGACACGGTACACAAAACAACTCACTCAGACAGGGCATGAAACAAGTTGGCCTGTCTATTTATTTTTTATTTTCTGAACTGAATAAAGCAAGCAGTGTTTTCTCTTTGATTTAATGACCTACATGCTCAAAAGGAGCATATTTGGAGCACATACATAATGCATACAGATCAGATCTACATCCTGAGGTCCTGCAGTTTCACCTGTACAGCCGTAATAAAGAGTGAAAAAATCCCCCACATCTCCATGTGTTCTGCAATTGCTATGTCCCCCTGGTAGCACGGCACTGTAAAAGACAATATAAACTTCCTATTATTGATTATTGCTGATCAGGACTTAATATATGTTCAATTTGTGAATACAAATGATTCAGTCAGATCAAATTTTCTTCAACATAGAGAATCTTCTGAGTAGAGATGAGAGAAATGAGTCATTGTTTACTCATGTACTTTTTATTTCAAAAGACAGAAATGTTTCCATGTTGTGGTGGATTGGCCTTGATGTACAGTCCTTACATTCAAACACTCATGCACTTGTTTCCTGTGAGTAGTTATGCATTCTATAAAGATTAAAACATAAACTTCCTAAAATGCTGCATTTGATTGACAACAAAGAGCTCAGGTGTGTCCTATGGTGGGTTCATTGCAGAGTCACTACTGTCCAACTCAGGGCAGCATCTGGCTATCTTCCACAAAGATTGTCCTGGCAGTGTGCTCCATCTCAACCCTGCCATTTGCAGCCAATATTTATCTTCCTTTATATCTTTTATTCTAATTTAAAGTATTTTTATTGTGTTTTGTAAAATCAGATGTAATATATCAAAACAGAATACATATTTTAAATAATTAGTTTGATTTTTTTTCCAAAGAGGAATAAAAGCAAGTTTTAATCTTAAAAATAGTTTTCACAAGCAAGTGTAAAGGACTATTGACCTATTTGCTATCTTCATTATTCTAAGGACTTTTTTATTATAGCAATACCAAAAGGCCAGTTGTCTTCAAAAAACTATGATCTCTGTTCATGTTAACAGATTAAATTAACAAACAGTTGGAAAAAACATGACTGAGTGAGTTCTGTTATATTGTATGGAGTTTCAAAACAGGGCAGAGTATTTATTTATCTCTTTTGAGGTGCACACGATTTTTTTCTAATTTGTATCTTATATAACAAATACTGCAATTAAATAACTTAAGATAATGAAAGATTTTAGTGAATGTTTACTGTTTAAATTTAAATACTAATTACCAGTCAATAATAAAGTTAATCTTCAAATGATTTGTATCTGCACACAGAAAAGCTATGCATAATTGGTGCTAAAGTAGCAAAACTACAAATGCTAATGGTTGTTAGCTTCATTTTTCAGTTTACAATGTGCATTCTGTAGACACCAGTGAGCAATCACAAGTAACGTCAGCATGATAATTTGCTTCAGTCAGGTTTGGAAGTAGTTGAAGTAACTTCACTCTAGAACATATTTTTAACACGGTCTTCCATTATGTGAAAAGGAAAATAGAAGTGTGTTGAAGCATGTAAAGTAGATACAGATAAAATATACACACACAAAAAATCTTTTGAAGGAGGTGTATGTAAAAATATAATGTAGAAGGATGTCAAAAAACTGAAGCATTAGCACACAGTTTACATAGAAAATATCTGTGCATTTATAGTTATGATCTTCTTCCCTGCTACCCCAATTGCAAAAAAATAATATTATCAGCCTTTTAATAAATTTATCATCCTCCATAACAAGATGTCAGGGACTGCAGGAAACATTGCCTGTCTCAAAACAAGGCGGGAAGCGGTGAGGGCAACAGGGTCAGCTCTACTTGGGTGGGGTGGCATGCTGCTTCCTGCCCTCACCTTCTTGAACCTTAGGAGGCAACTACCAGTCTGCAGTGTAACAGCATCAGTTGAGTGCATGGCCTTAAGTAAGCCCTGAAATTATGGCAGTCAACAACATAGCCTTGCTGCAAGCCCCAAGATAGATGCTGAAGCATCCTGACTCTGCCTAAACACAGGCACAAGAGTAACCTCAGCATCGGGGAGGGCCCTGGGTGAAGGTAATGGATAAAAGGACAGCAAGATGTGTGCCACACGGCGCTCCACTCCCTTGGATTCAAAGCAGCTGAGACCATGCTGGATCCATGGGTGGTGACTACTCCCCTCTCTCTCCCTCATCTGTTTTTCTCTTTTATTATTCTCTTTTTCTCTCTCATTTTCTCCTTCTGAATATAGAAGTTCCAAGTGGCACTGAGCTGGCTAAGTGCCATGTTCAGTGCCTGGCTAAGGGCTTTGCTCTCTAAGGTGTGTTGAGATAAAGTTTGCACTGTGCTTGAATGCTGTGAAGTTTACTGCTCTGCCTTTTCTCAAGTGTCCTATTCCACACAAGTGAACCAAAGTTTCTAAGTAAAAAAATATTTCTTGTTCAACCTCCTGAGAATTGTGTTATTTCTCCCGACAACCACCCAGAGTAATTCAAAATTGCATTCTCCTTAACCTGCCAAGCAGACCAGGGCATTGCATAGGCCTAAGGAGAAAGAAACAAACAAAACCTGAGAGCTTAAATTGGGGGAAAAAGAAATAGCTGCTTATAGAAACATAGTCTGTGAGATCATAGCATAAATCAGTCACAGAAAGCAGAGTTGACAATCAAATATTCTTTTCATCTTTTCAGAAAGATGAAAGAAATATCACAGAAACATGACTGTCACTGTTCAAGAAAATGTCTTTTAGCATTAATGCTGGCAAAGCTACCTACTGTTTTGCTGTGGAAAGGACACATGAACTTCATTTCTATTAGTGCCTTGTCAAAGGAAGGATCTTAGATCTCACTTGCATTTTGTGATTTATTTCAGTTTTCAGTAAGGACGCAAAGGGAAGCAGAGGGACACAATAAAACAAGATAATAAAACAAGATGTCAAGCAGCTGACAACTCAAAATGCTTCACATTTGTAATGAGGAAATTGCATGGATTATGAAACAGTGGGGAAGGACACTATTTATTTATTTATTTATTCAGAAAAAACAGACTTCCTAATCCTGACACACAAATCTGAAATACACAGTTGAAAAACAAAACACAACCCTACATTTTTTTTGGACGCCATTCAACTTATCTCATTCCCTGCCCAGATGTTCTTCACTGTTAGATGATGATTTTTTGGTAGCGTATTAAAAACCAGCAATTGTGAAAGTACTGGAGTGGAAGGAATCTCCATGGAAACAGTAGTTGAAACTGCGTAGTAAAATATACTAGCATAAAACTGTCTTTCCATAGCTCCTAGTAAAAATTAATACATAAATAGCCAAAACTTATTATATTATAGCATTTTGTGACCATTTAAGTCTCCACCAACCTCTGTATTACATTAAACATCACATTGAGATGATAATTTTGGACAAAGCAGCACCCCCTGAGGTCTTGTCCATTCTAGTTCTCTTTCTCTTAAGCAAATAATTGCTACTACCACAATGTGGTTTCAGGACAGAATGGGGCAGAAGTAGGAAAAATAAAATTTTCCTCAAAACCAAGCAAGAAAAATATTTCAATTCATCCACCAATTCTCCCTTCTGTGGAGGGAGATGATCTGTAAGGTCCATTCCAACCCTTAAATTCTGTGATTCTAGCTACAAAGAATAAGAAAAAACTACCAAAGAAATTAAAAGGAAAAATTACATTAACACAAATTTTATTAAAACAAAGAAAAAATGGATTAACAGTCCTAAAGCACTAAGACACAAAACAAGAAATCCATGTTATCAAAGGGAATATAATTGAAACACTGACATTCTGCATTACAGCTGATGCAACACAATAAAATCCAAAGCTGAGGACTTAAAAATCCCCAACCCTATAGCTTTCATTGCCAATCAAGATGATCCAAGAAGGCAATCCCATAAATTCATCCCATAGTTTACTTTACATACACATGGCTCACATGCTCTTTTTCTGATATTTTCACAAACCATTTTTTCATTTTATTAATAGAAAGTCTAAAGCATATCAATATTCTGTCTAGATGGGAACTGAAACACAATGGAATTAGGTGCCCAAAATATAAAATATTACAGTTAAACTAATGGCTTCGCCAGACCCTTTCAATTCCAGTATCTAGCTCCATGTTTTTTAATAAAGCAAGAGTAGCCTCAGGAAGTTCATCAATACATTGGCTTTTCTGACCATTGCCATAACAGTCAGGTATTAGCAAATGACCCTATTCCTGTAGTCATCATAGAATAAGGTTTGAATGGACCTTACAGATCATTTATCCACAATCCCACCCTGCCATGGGCAGGGACACCTCCCCACTAGACCAGGTTGCTCAAGGCCTCATTCAGTCTGGCTTTGAACACCATAAGGTTTGGGTGAGGCACTACCTCCCTGGGCAATCTATTCCAGTGTCTCAGCACGCTCACAGTAAAAAAACCCTTGTCCTATCATTGCAGTTCCTAACAAAGAGTATCTCTCTGGATCCCTTGTAGGCCCTTCAGATATTGAAAAGTTGCTATGAGGTTGCCTTGCAGTCTTTTCTCCAGGCTGAAAAGCCCCAACGTCCTCAGCCTGTCCTCATAGGGGAGGTGCTCCAGTTCTCTTATCAACTTCATGGCCCCCCTCTGGACTTGCTCCAACAGTTCCATGACCCTCTTGTGTTGAGGAAACCAGAACTCCACGCAGTATTCCAGGTGGGGTCTCACATGAGCAGAGTAGAGGTGAAGAATCACCTCTTTTGACCTGCTAGCCACATTCCTTTTGATGCAGTCCAGGATTCAATTTACTTTCTGGGCTACTAGCACACACTGCTGGCTTGTGGTGAGCTTCTCATCCACTGTCACTTCCAAGTCTTTATCCTCACTGCTGGTCTCAATTACTTCCCCACCCAACCTGTGCATGTGCCTGGGATTGTGACAGCCCAGATGTAGGTCCTTGCAATTCTTGTTGAACTTCATGAGGTTTGCATTGGCCCACCTTTCAAGCCTCTCAAGGTCCCTCTGGATGGCACATCCCTTCCCTCCAGCATTTTGACTGCCCCACACAGCTTGGTGTCATCAGTGAAGTTCCTATGGCTGCGCTCAACCCCACTGTCCATGTCATCGGCAAAGATGTTGAACAGTATTGGCCCCAGCATCGACGCCTGAAGGACATCAGTTGTCACTGGCCTCCACGAGGACAATGAGCCACTGACCACAACTCTCTGTGTGCAACATCAAGCCAGTTCTTTATCCACCAAGTGGTCCACCCATGAAATCCGTGTGTCTCCATTTTAGAGAAAACAATGCTGTGGAGGACAGCCTCAAACACTTTGTATAAGTCCAGGTTGCTCTGCCCCTATCTACAAATTCAATGGCCTCATCACAGTAGGACACCAAATTTGTCAGGCATGACTTGCCCCTGGTAAAGCCCTGTTGATTATTACTGATCACTTCTTTGGTTTCCATGTGCCTAAGCATAGCTTCCAGGAGACTCTGCTTCATGATCTTGACAGGCCAGAGGTGAGACTGACTGGTTGATAGTTCCCTCCTCCTTCTGCTTTCCCCTTTTTAAAAATGGGTGCTATATTTCCCTTTTCCCGCTGCTCAGGGACTTCACCAGACTGTCACGATTTCGCAAAAATGATACAGTGGTTGAGCAATTACATCTGGCAGTTCCCTCAGGACCCAAGAATGAATCTCATCAGCTCCCATGGACTTGTGCACATTCACGTTCCTTAGAAGATCTTGAACCTGATCCTCTTCTACCGTGTGTTTAGGGGTTTCATACTCCCAGCCTCAACCTTTGCCCTTCTTGGCCTGGTCAGAATGGCTAGAGCACTTGGAGTTGAAGACTAGGGAAAAGAAGTAATTAACAACCTTAGCCTTTTCTATAACCAGGGTAGCCAGTTCTCCTGTTTCCTTCCAGAGAAGGCCTACATTATCCCTAGCCTTCCTTTTGCATGCCTCATACCTGTAGAAGCCCTTCTTGTTATTCTTATTGTCCCTGGCTAGCCTCAATTCCAACTGTGCCTTAGCTTCCCTGACAGTGTCTCTAGCTTCTCTTACAACTTCTCTTCATTTCTCCCAGTCCATTTGATGCCAAGAAACCTGGAAAAGAGCTGCTCACAGACTTGTATCTCGAGTAGCAGGTATTTGTTCAGCATTGGACACAAGGGGCATCGCTGCACCAAA
>NW_008662257.1:31338-31599 GCF_000695815.1 Acanthisitta chloris
GTTTTATATCATTATAATTAGTTCTCAGAAATCATCATCATAGTCTCCTCCTTCATTTTCTCCTACTTGGAGTTGGTCCAACAGCCTCCTGTGGTTGCCCAGGAGTCTTCAGGAGGAAGGTCAATAGTCTTCATCAAGTTGAACTTTTTACCTTTGGGTTTAATGCATGCTCTATAGTCCTGTTTTCCTGTTGCTAGTCTCCAGAACTGGTAGCTTCCAGTTTACCTTCCTCTAATCTTCTTGTCCACTGGGTTTGTCATC
>NW_008662258.1:0-4468 GCF_000695815.1 Acanthisitta chloris
GTTGTGGTATTAATAATGTGTGTGAAGGAAGATTTTTGTTCTAAATCAGGTTGTCATTTGCCCAGAGTTGGGTTCTTTAAGATCCTGATTTCACCTATATATAGATGTTAAAATCTGAGTTTTCTCTTAGCCCTCTGCAGAGGATTTCAGACAAGTATGTGCTCAGTGTCCTGCTGTGGCACATGCTTGGTTTCAATGAGCAGAACATCTTTCAGCATCAATACCAGAGCACTTAGAGCACTGATCAGGCAACTCACACATCAGAGACATGATTAGCATCAGTTGATCATATCTTTAGCAGCTTTTGTCTCCTTTATACCTTTCCCCACTCCTTTGAAGAGAAAACAAAAGGAATGAGGTTTTTAAACTCTGAGAAAAATAGATTCTCTGGAAATGTTACCCTTCTATTTATATAGGATCTGCTTGCAGGTGGGGTAATCAACAGTGTCTTCATGGGTGCTGTTCTAGTCAGTAATGTCAGAAGGTTATATTCTTCTTTTCTTTTAATTAAAAAGAGGATGGGGAGAGGAGTTATTAAAAACTGTTTAAAAAAATCTCCTTTTATGAAACATCTACTAGTCAGTGCTTTATTACACACTCCAGTATGCCCCTATAAAATTCCACTGCCAAAGCAAAAAATGAGATGACAAACCCCTTTCAGTCCAGAAGCAGCTGAACTGCAGCTCTATTGCTATGCAGAGATCTTAGCTGTCTGTAATATGCATCGTTGTTGCAGTGATTGTCACATAGTCCCAACTGCATGCCTTGGGTGGGGACTTCAGCCTCCCTTTCATGGAATAAGCTCAGTAATTTTGAGTGAGAACATGGTGTCATCTGAGTGCTTATTTGAACAGCATCTGCTTTGGCAAGGGTGTTGTGTGAAAGCTGGCTGGGTTTTGATGACACCAGTGCTCCAGTACTCTGTCATAAGAACATTAGGTCACATCCAGGTCCTCTGGGTCTCATTTTTCTTAATAGAATAGCTTCTCTTCACCTTTAATCTTCTTCCCACATCCTCTTCCTTCAGTTAGCAGGTGAAAAGCCAAGGCCAAGCTGCAAGGTTAATGAAGCATCCATTTTCATGCTGGACCTTCACTGCTTTCTGTAGTATCATTATATGTTAAGGGATAGGAATGGAGTTTAGAGATCCAGTCCCAACCCCCTGCCCTGGGCAAGGACACCTCTCACCAGACCAGATTGCTCAAGGCTTTAGCCAACCTGGCTTTGAACACTGCCAGGATTGAGGCATCCACAGCCTCCCTGGGCAACCTGTGCCGGTGTCTCACCACCCTCACAGTAAAAAACCTACTTCCTACTATCCAATCTAAATTTCCCTCTTTCATTAGATCCAGTCCCAACCCCCTGCCCTGGGCAAGGACACCTCTCACCAGACCAGATTGCTCAAGGCTTTAGCCAACCTGGCTTTGAACACTGCCAGGATTGAGGCATCCACAGCCTCCCTGGGCAACCTGTGCCGGTGTCTCACCACCCTCACAGTAAAAAACCTACTTCCTACTATCCAATCTAAATTTCCCTCTTTCATTTCATTCCATTGCTCCTTGTCCTGTCACTGCAGTTCCTAACCGAGACTCCCTCTGCAGCTCCCCTGTAGGCCCTTCAGATCCTGGAAGGTTGTTATGAGGTCTCCACACAACCTTTTCTTCTCCAGTCTGAACAGCTCCAACTCTCTCAGCCTGTCTTCATAGGGAAGGTGCTCCAGCGCTCTTATCAGCTTCATGGCCTCCTCTGGACTTGCTCCAACAGTTCCATGTCCCCTTCCTGTTAGGGACAAGCTGTAGTTGTAATAGATAGGGTGATAGGGGCCCTGGGCCCAAGTTTGCCCCAGAATCCCTGTCGGTGTACTGCTGGTTCAAAACAAATCTAAAAACGGGGTTGGGGGCATTTGTGTGAGTAGCTGACAGTCACTCGGTGCCAGCAGCAGCAGCAGCAATAGCAGCAACAGCAGCAGTTGAGGTCAATCTGGACTGAAATCAGTTCAGATTTGACTGCACAGGAGGGCTATACATCTCCGGGATGCGCCAGCAGCAGTCCTGAGTCCTGCCCGAACCCAGAAGGCTTCAGCAGCCAATCAGGCAAGCAGGGTGCAGCACCCAGAATTAAGTGGGAGATTGAAATGGGTCCTGGGAGAGCGAGCAACCAGAGCGTGACAACCAGGGTGGGCAAACAGGAGTGGTGCAGCAGAGAGAATGTGCGGCAGTTTGCACAAGCAGGACACAGAGGAAGGATGTAGGATCGCAGAAATCAGTCTCTGACAACCTCACAAGAAAAGGTCCAGCCATGGTTTCCACTCGCTCCAGAGCAACTGTCAAAAGCAACGCAGGAACCCAGACAGACCTCAGTTAGTGACATGCAGCCATCCAGGTCTCTGGGTGCAGCGAATGCCTAAGCCTGGCAAAGATATCCAAGGGTAGCAGGGGGGATACATGTTTAAGGTATGAACAGGTAAGGGATCTACTTTGCATGGTAGCAGAGATGAAGGAAGAAATGAGGATGATAAGGAGTATCAGGGAGCAGGAAAAGGACAACCCACACAGCTGCAACAGGTGTGCCCTCATTGAAGACTTGCAGAAAAAGGTAGTGGAGTTGAAGGAGACAGTCAAAAGACTAAGTGACATCAGGGGGGCTGAGAAGGAGTTGGACAATTTGTTACAACCCCCTCTGGCAGAGGAAAACCAAACTACCAGGAGAGGGTTGTGCGGCAGTTTGCACAGGCAGGACACAGAGGAAGGATGTAGGATCGCAGAAATCAGTCTCTGACAACCTCACAAGAAAAGGTCCAGCCATGGTTTCCACTCGCTCCAGAGCAACTGTCAAAAGCAACGCAGGAACCCAGACAGACCTCAGTTAGTGACATGCAGCCATCCAGGTCTCTGGGTGCAGCGAATGCCTAAGCCTGGCAAAGATACCCAAGGGTAGCAGGGGGGATACATGTTTAAGGTATGAACAGGTAAGGGATCTACTTTGCATGGTAGCAGAGATGAAGGAAGAAATGAGGATGATAAGGAGTATCAGGGAGCAGGAAAAGGACAACCCACACAGCTGCAACAGGTGTGCCCTCATTGAAGACTTGCAGAAAAAGGTAGTGGAGTTGAAGGAGACAGTCAAAAGACTAAGTGACATCAGGGGGGCTGAGAAGGAGTTGGACAATTTGTTACAACCCCCTCTGGCAGAGGAAAACCAAACTACCAGGAGAGGGTCAGAAACACATATGGGGATATAGAGAGAGAGCAAGGAGGTCACTAACACTGGGACATGGAAAGTAGTAAAAAAGAAGAATAGTAAAGGGAAAAGAAAAAGGACCAACTAAAGGAAGACTTCACCTTCTAGTCCTGATGTTCCAGTCCAGCTGAATGTACCCACACAGAAGAGGCTCCTGGTGTTACAGACAAATGAGGCATTAACTGGCATATGTGAAAAACTGAAACCAGCTGTGGTAGCACAACCTGCTCCACAGACAAAGAAAATTAAAACTTGCCTGTCACGATGGACAGATGTGACACAGCTTGATGCAAGCAAGATGTCCGTTTATTGTTGCTTTTCACAGATACTTATAGTTTTCTTGGCTTAGCGTGATCTCTGCCAATTGGCTTATTCTATACATTAGGTGTGCACCAATTGGTTAACCTAAGGCACAACAACTTGTTACATGTCTTCTACCCCAGCAACATCCCAGCAACTTCCTAACTCCTGACTAGTGAGCCAGCACGCAGGGCTTTCTGTTCAAGATTCCCATCTCCACACCTACTCCTCCTAAGGCCCTCGGGCAACAAGTTCTAACACATCCCCTGACTAGCCCAGACATGCTGGAGCCTTGCTGAAAGCAGCCAGGCCACTCCCCACACTTGCCCAACTAAGAAAAGGAGGCAGGTGATAGTAGCAGAGGACTTGACCTTGACAGTCATGGAAACATTTGTTTGTCGGCCTGACCCACTCCCAAGGGAAGTGTGTTGTCTCCCGGGAGGGCAAATCAGAGAGACTGCCAAGTATTGTCAGACCCAATGACTACTACCCGCTATTAGTATTTCATGCGGGAGCTAGTGACATATCCAACAGAAGCCTAAAAACCATTAGGAAAGATTACAGAAGCCCAGGAGAGATGGTCAAGGACTCTGGTGCCCAAGTCATCTTCATAACAATCTGTGAGGTCCAGGGAGATGGCCAGAAGTACTTGGAAGGTCAATAGTTGGCTGAACCAATGGTGCCAGAGTCAGTGCTTTGGGTACTCTGACCTTGGGATATACACAGGCAAGCTTTGTCTGACTGGGACTGGTGGGGGGCAATGGACAAAAAGGGGGAAAAGTATCTTTGCTCAGAGGCTTGCAAAACTTGTAGACACAGCTTTAAAATAGATTTGTCAGGGGAGGGGGACACCTATTCATCCCAGTCCTGCCTGCTGAATGCCACCACTTATAATGGGTGCCCAGAACAAAGCAATGTAACTGGTGAG